>NW_025390094.1:0-5593 GCF_016433145.1 Gracilinanus agilis | reverse complement strand
AAAGAAATCAAAAGTATCAATAAGCACATGAGAAAGTTTTCTAAATCTCTAATAATTAGAGAAATGCAAATCAAAACAACACTGAGGTACCACCTCACACCTAGCAGATTGGCTAAAATGATAGCAGGGGAGAGTAATGAATGTTGGAGGGGCTGTGGCCAAATTGGGACATTAATGCATTGCTGGTGGAGTTGTGAAGTGATCTAACCATTCATGATGGCAATTTAGAACTATGCCCAAAGAGCTCTAGGAAACTGCCTGCCCTTTGATCCAGCCATAGCATTGCTGGGTTTGTACCCCAAAGAGCTCATAGATAAAAAGACTTGTACAAAAATATTTATAGCCGCGCTTTTTGTAGTGGCAAAAAACTGGAAAAAGAGGGTTTGACCTTCAATTGGGGAATGGCTTAACAAATTGTATTATATGCTGGTGATGGAATACTATTGTGCTCAAAGGAATAATAAACTGGAGGAATTCCCTGTGAACTGGAAAGACCTCCAGGAATTGATGTAGAGTGAAAGGAGCAGAACCAGGAGAACATTATACACAGAGACTGATACACTGTGGTAAAATCGAATGTAATGGACTTCTGTACTAACAGCAATGCAATGATCCAGGACAACTCTGAGGGAGTTATGGAAAAGAACATTACCCACATTCAGAGGAAGAACTGCAGGAGTGGAATCACAGAAGAAAAACAATTGCTTGAACACATGGGTTGATGTGGACATGATTGGGGAGGTAGACTCGAAAGGACCACACCAATGCAACTATTAATAATATGGAAATAAGTCTTCATCAATGACACGTGTTAAAACCAGTGGAAATGGGAGTTGGCTCTGGAGGGTAAAGGGGGGAGGGGTGAAGGGGAAAGTAAAAACATGAATCATGTAACCATGAAAAATTTTTCTAAAAAAATAAAATATTTAAATCTTAAAAAACAATAAAGATACAGCAAGAATGATAGTTCTTCTGGTCACAGGGTGGCATAATCCTTCTCCCTCTCCATTTTTCTCATGATTTAGTCCAGTTCCTAATTAAGATTAGCTTGAAGTCCCCGAACCCTGCTTCCTAATCATTCACTACTAGATTGGCTGTAACACGGGGACTGAATTCTCAGACTCCTGGATCAACATGTTTTGAGCTCCTGGGTAAGAAACTGCACCCTCTACACTTAGAGCTGAAAAAATATGATTATAAAAAAAGCAAAATCCAGGACCTCTTGGTCTTAGAGCATTTCCTTTTACCATGTAATATTAAATGCTGTAAGAATCCTTCATTCTCACATATGAATGCAAGAAAAACATCCTGATTGGCAGTTTTAAATGTGCAGACAGTTCTACCTATCCAACTAATGGAAACTTCATGATAGTAACAAGTATACATTCTCTAGTCTCCAGAAGCAGCATCTTCCCTGTGGGTTATGCCTTTTTTTTAATCTAGTAAGGACCAATCCACAAATATATAGCAATTGACTCAACTCTAGAAAATCAAGAGTCTTTCACTCAGTGGAAAGTGATGAAAGTTTATAAGCTTATAGATTTCATAGTAATTGCAAACTAAAAATCACCATAAGAAATCATGGCTCAAATCTGTAATATTAAAAGAAATGCAAATTAAAACAACTCAACAATACAAGTTAGCAAAGATGAAAAAAGAAAAAGAAAAAGAAAAAAGCAGTAAAGGTACCAGAGGACAGTGAAACAATCTATTTCTCATGGCAGAGAGAATTGCTAAAATAGAATATTGTAAACATGAGGAATAAAATCACTTTCAAATTTTATGCTTAATTACTGTTCTTCATTACAAAAGTACATATTTAGGAGGAGACAGTTTGTTCCTCTATTTCAGAAATTATTCTCATATAAGGAAAATTGTATCAATAAAGTTTAAGCAATAAAATGAACGTAGTTAAATTTAAAAATACATTGGTAGTGTGTTCCCTTTCCATGAAAGTGATCAAGTGAAATCAGAATATGCTCTTTTTCTGATGCTATTGAGGGGATGCCTCAGGTATCTCTTAATATCTCTGAGAGCCTTTTGACTTTTTTTTGTTTGACTTTTAAGATGAAATCATTTCAGTGGTTTTCTACTTACATGCCCTCTAGACTACAAGCGGTGAAATATATAGAGGACATGATGTAAACCTTAAACACTTTGAGAACCTTGGATAACACTATTAATGTATGCCATGCATTAGGAATGCTAATGAATGAATTTGGAGCTCTTTACCTTACCTCCCTTCTTTTACACAAGATATCCTTGCTTGTAATGGACTTCTTTTTCTCTGCCACTTGGAATTCTTCTCTTTGTTCAAGCTTAAGTGCCATCTCAAATAAGACATTTTCGCTTATTTCTTAAGTTGTTTATTTTCTCATCCTTAATTATCTATCTATCTATCTATCTATCTATCTATCTATCTATCTATATGAATGTGTGTTGTGTTCCCCCCAATACAATGCTAACTTTTTGAGGGCATGGGTTGCCTTTTCTTTTTCTTTCTTTTTTTTTTTTTTGCTCAGACATAATTTTATTTTTTAAATTTAATTTTATTACTTTTTCTTTTGTCCTCAAATCCTCAATCCCTTATACAGTGCCAGGAATAGAAGAGCTTCCTTATAAATGTTTGCTATGTTACATTACAATGAAGGAAATTTTGAAAAATTTTAAGAGTAATATTTAGTAGAAACTGTGCTGCTACCTTCCAGGGACTCACACTGACTTGCTGGCTGTTTATGACCCAGATCTTCATTCCTGGCCCTTTGGCAGCACTGACCAATGATCCAGGAGGGTGAAGTGATCCTATTTACATTATCATGAAGAAGAATTTCTGTTATGATTATCTGCTTCCTTCCAAAGGGAGCAGGCAATTGTATGCAGTACATAAACAAATATTAAAGTTAGGGTAAATGTAAAGGTCTTTTGATAGATGAAATGCAAAACTGTTCAGGGAAAAAATAATAATAGGAAAACCTGTAGTCAGATTGTCCTGGCTCAGTGTCTCAGACAACTCTTGATAATAAATCAGTTGAAGAGAAGATGCCATTCAGCATGATTTGAGGTATTTTCCTCTCTGATGATTCTCAATACCAATAAAACTGCAGGTGTATCACCACAAAATTAAATATAAGAATTTAAAATTTAATAATAAATGAAACCTTAACTTCAGTATATAGATTAGTCCTTGGACTGAGTTGGGTAGATTTAGCCTGTGTATCTATCTTGCCAATGTTAGCCAAGGCCAATGTAACTGAGGCAGCTGAGAAGGGAAATGAACTCCATTTTGGGCAGCAGAAGACACACATTTGATTTCTAGCTTTGCTGCTAATTAGCTTGGCATCTTGGCTAATACAATGCACTTCTATGTAAAATGCGATTAATGGTACTGACCCAGTTTACTTTGCTTTCAGGAGGGTTTTGTAAATAGTAAAGGATGATATCAACATGAATTGTTACTTTTATTGCTATGCATTCATTCATTCAACAAGCATTTGCTTAAGATATTACTCTATGTAAAGTCCTGGGGCTACAAAGACAAAATCAGTAGCAGTCTCTGTCTTCAAGGAGCTTTTGTACTCCAGAAGGGATACGACATATTCACAGATGAATGAATACAAATTAGATGGAAAAGGGAATAAGTTTACTAATAAACAGGATATCAGCAAAGGCCCCCAAGTAGAAATTTAAAGAAAGAAAATATATAGACATGAATAGAGAAAGAAGAATGAGGTTTGAGAAGAGAATAAATTCCAGGTAATCAAAAATGTAGGTGGAAGGGGAAAGGTGAAGGGAGATACTAATTTATTAAGTATCTGTTATGTGCAAGGCACTGTGCTAAGTGCTTTATAAATTATTCTCTCATTTGATTCTCAAACAACCATAAGGGAGTTTTACAGTTGAGGAAATGGGAAGATATGACCCGGGGTCACATAGCTAGTAAGTGGCTTAGGCCAAATTTGAACTCAGGTCTTACTGATTCCAGACCAATCCCACTATCCACTCCTCCAAAGTGAATTCAGTGAACATTAAGTGGGATAGTTTGCCTGAAACAAAGATTGGAATATGTGCAACAAAATGGAATGTTTGGAAATATTGGTTAAAGCCAGATTATGAAGGGGTTTAAGTGGATGATGTCTGTTTTATTATTAGAGGCAAGAGGGAGTCAGTGAAGATTTTTAGAAAGAGAACAATATGGTCAGACAAAAGTCTTTTCAATTGAAAACATTTTTCCCCTTTTCCTTAACTACCTTTCCAATGGGGAACAAGAAAAAGAAAAAATTCCTATAGCACATATCCATAGTTATGCACAACAGATTCCAAAGTTCAAAGTCCAAAAATGTATCTCATTCTGCATATGTAGACCATCATCTCTCTATCATAAATTACTTAGGCAATGAGCTTTTATTACAGTGTAACATGAACTGTATAAACACTGAGAACACAAAAAGGGCAAAAAAAGGTCTTTGCACTCAAAAAATTCACAGGTTAATAGGGAAAACAGTATGTAAAAACTCGGTACAAACAACAAATATGAAGAATCGATTGGAGATTGTCTCAGAATAAAGTAAGGAGGACTGGGAATGTTTTGATATGGAAGGTGGGATTTTAGTTGAAATTTGAAGGAAGCCAGGGAATATAGAAGGTAGAGATAAGGAAGGAGAACATTCTAGACATGGGGAACAGCTAGTGAAAATGCTTGGAAGAGGGAGATTGAATCTTGTGGTTAGCATTCCTCTTTGGTCCTCTGATGAGTGGTCATTTTGATGTTTCAAAGTTGTCTCACAAAGATGTTAACTTTGGCAATGCTGTTATATGTTGTTTTTCTGGTTTTTCTCCCTTTGGTGTACATCAATTTATACAAATCTCAGGTTTCCCTGAATCTTAGTCGCTTCATATTTTCTTATACCACAAGCATATCCCATCACTTTTATATATCATAATTTATCCAACCATTTCCTAGTTGATGAACACTCTCAATAGTTTTGAGAGTATGGGAAGGAAGGAAGGAAGGAAGGAAGGAAGGAAGGAAGGAAGGAAGGTAAGAAGGGAGTGAGGGAGGAAGGAAAGGAAGGAAGGAGAATAACTACGGAAGTTTAGATCAATGGTGCACAATCTTTCTTTCTTTCTTTCTTTTTTTTTTTTTTTGGTTTGTTTTATTTGTCTTTTTTGGAGTGTTTTGCCATTTCCTTTTCCAGCTCATTTTATAGAAGAAAAAACTAAGTCAAATAGAGTTAGGTAACTTGCTCAGAGTCACACAACAAGTAAGTATCTGAGACCAGATTTAAATTTAGGAAGATGATTCTCTGCCCAGTGCTCAATCCATTGACCCACCTACCTATTATACCAAAATGATTCCTTCCCATATTATCCTTTTTTTTTAACTCTTATTTTCTGTGTTAGAATCAATACTAGATATCAGTTCCAAAGCAGAAGAGTGGTAAGAGCTAGGCAACTGGAGTTAAATGGTCACACAGCTAGGAAGTGTCTGAGAATGGATTTGAACTAAGATCTTCCTGACACTAGATCTAGAGCTCAATCTGTTATATTACCTAGCTTTTCCTTCCTCCCTCCCTCCCTCCCTCCCTTCCTCCCT
>NW_025390093.1:11512-12506 GCF_016433145.1 Gracilinanus agilis | reverse complement strand
TATGGGATTATTTAGGTATTCTATTTCTTCTGCTGTTAATCTAGGCAGTTTATATTTTTGTAAATATTCATCCATATCTCCTAAATTGTTCTATTTGTTGACATATAATTGGGCGAAATAGTTCTTAATGATTGCCTTAATTTCCCCTTCATTAGAGGTGAGGTCTCCCTTTTCATCTCTAATACTGTCAATTTGGTTTTCTTCTTTCCTTTTTCTTATTAGATTGACTAGTACTTTGTCTATTTTATCTGTTTTTTCAAAATACCAGCTTCTAGTCTTATTTATTAATTCAATAGTTCTTTTACTTTCAATTTTATTAATTTCTCCCTTAATTTTTAGTATTTCTAATTTAGTTTTCATCTGGGGTTTTTTTATTTGTTCGCTTTCTAATTTTTTGAGTTGCATGCCCAATTCGTTAATCTCTGCCCTCCTTAATTTGTTAATATATGCACTCAAGGATATAAATTTCCCCCTGAGTACTGCCTTGGCTGCATCCCACAGAGTTTGGTAGGATGTCTCATCATTGTCATTCTCTTCAATGAAATTGTTGATTGTTTCTATGATTTCTTCTTTGACAATTTGGTTTTGAAGAATCATATTGTTTAATTTCCAATTGGTTTTTGACTTGCCTGTCCAGGTGCCCTTACTGATTATTATTTTTATCGCATTATGATCTGAGAAGGTTACATTTATTATATCTGCTCTTTTGCATTTGTTTGCCATGATTCTATGCCCTATTACATGGTCAATCTTTGTAAATGTACCATGTGCAGCTGAAAAGAAGGTGTATTCCTTTTTGTCCCTATTTATTTTTCTCCACATATCAATTAGATCTAATTTTTCTAGGACTTCATTCACCTCTCTTACCTCTTTCTTATTTATTTTTTGGTTTGATTTATCTAGATCTGAAAGAGGAATATTTAGATCTCCCACTATTATGGTTTTACTATCTATTTCCTTCTTGAGCTCTGCCAGTTTCTCCTTTATGAATTTG
>NW_025390093.1:0-11412 GCF_016433145.1 Gracilinanus agilis | reverse complement strand
ATCAGGATGTAATGACCTTCCCTGTCTTTTTTAATCATATCTATTTTTACTTTGGCTTTGTCAGAGATCATGATAGCCACTCCTGCCTTCTTTTTCTCATTTGATGCCCAAAATATTTTCCTCATACCCTTAACCTTGAACTTGTGTGTGTCTACCCGCCTCATATGTGTTTCTTGTAGACAACCTATGGTAGGATTTTGGTTTCTGCTTCCGTTTTATGAGTGAGTTCATCCCGTTCACATTCAGAGTTACAATTGTTAGTTGTGTATTAACTGACATTTTTTGTATCCTCCCCTAGACCCACTCCTTCTTATTGCACTATTTTCTTTTACACCAGTGGTTTGCTTTCAGCCAGTATCCCTTATCCCCTCCCTTGATTGACTTCCCTTTCTGTCCCCTCCCTTGTTGTTCCCTTCTTTTTGTTTTTTTAAAGACCGAATGAATTCCCTCCCCCTTCTTCTTCCCTCCCTTTTTGGCCTCCCCACTCCCCTGCTCCCTTTGGTTTACCCCTTCTGACTTTCTCAGTAGGGTTAGATAGAGTTTTTTATCCAGATGGATAATAAAGCTACTCTTCCTTCTCCGGGTTGATTACACTGAGAGTAAGGTTTGATTATTACCTCTTAATGCTCTCTTCCTCTCCTTCTTATGGTAGTATTTATCCCCTCCCCTTCCCATGCCCTCTTTGTGTGTAATAGAATATCTTATTTTTCTTATTTACTCAGATTTTTCTTGGTGTCCCCTACTATTCCTCCCCTCTTTCCCACCCCCCATGTCATCTTAGACCATTTAATATCCTGTCCTCTCCCTATGTATTATTCTTCTGGTTGCTATAATAGTGAATATTATAATAGTGTATAGAGTTCACTACAGAGAATTATACATAGCATTTCTCCACCTAGTAATACAGATAATTAGATCTTATTTATGCCCTTAAAGAGTCAAGCTTAAAAGACTATGAGTTTTCTTTCTTTTCCCTCTGTTTCTTATTTACCTTTTCATCTTTCTCTTGATATCTGTGGTTGAGTGCCAAACTTTCCAATTAGTCCCGGTCTCTTTTGTGCAAAAACTTGGAATTCTTCAATTTTCTTGTATGCCCATACTTTCCCCTGAAAGTATATGGTTAGTTTCACTGGGTAGTTGATTCGTGGCTGAAGGCCCAGCTCTCTTGCCTTTCTGAATATTGTATTCCAAGCCTTGCGTTCTTTTAGTGTTGAGGCTGCCAGATCCTGTGTGATCCTTATTGGTGCTCCTTGATATTTGAATTGTCTCTTTCTGGCTTCTTGTAAGATTTTTTCTTTGACTCGAAAGCTCTTCAATTTCACTATTATATTTCCGGGTGTTGACTTTTCTGTGTCCAGTTTAGAGGGTGTTCTATGGATCCTTTCAATGTCTATATTGCCCTCTTGTTGTAGAACTTCAGGGCAATTTTGCTGAATAATTTCTTTAAGTATGGAGTCCAATTTTTTATTAATTTCTGCCTTTTCTGGAATACCAATGATTCTCAAGTTATCTCTTCTAGACCGGTTTTCTTGGTCTGTCACTCTCTCATTGAGATATTTCATGTTTCCTTCTATTTTATCAGTCTTTTGACTTTGTTTTATTTGTTCTTGTTGTCTTGAGAGATCATTGGTTTCTAAATGTTCGATTCTAGCCTTTAAGGACTGGTTTTCAGCTCTAATGTTTTTGTTTTCCTTTTCAATCTGGTCATTTTTGGTCTTCAGTTGTCTTGTCTCACTTTCCAATTGCGAAATTCTGACTTTTAAACTGTTATTTTCTTGCCAGATTTCTTCCATCTTCCTCAGCATTTCATTTTTAAACTCTTCCATAACTTGTAACCAGCTTTCATTTTTTTGGGGAGGTTTGGATTTTTGTTTTCCCTCCTCTGTTGTCTGGATTTTCTCTGTGTAGAAGTTGTCCAGTGTTCCAGAATTTCTCTTGATAGTCTTTTTCTTCTGGACTTCCTTATTGCTGGCCATTGTTAGCCCCGCCCCTTTTCAGCTTTGTCTTTGCACTCCGGGTCTGCCTGGGCCTTGCAAGCTTGGGGGGGGGGGGAGCTCCGGTCTCCTTGTCCTCGGGGTCAGGCCTCCTGGTAGTTCCAGGTCTGCCCCTCTGCCGGAGGTTCCTTCAGCAGTCTTTGGGGCTGCTTCCACAGCCACGATCAGGTCTGCACTGGGTCCTCACTGGAGGTCCAAGCCTGGGCTGGAGATCGTTATTCAAGCCTAGGGCACTGCCTTTGCCTGTGCTGATGCTCTTAGGGCCCTGCTTTCACCCCCACAGAAGGTAGTGAAAGTCCGTGGGCTGGAGATCTTTATTCGCCCCTGAGGCGATGCCTTCAGTGCTTGGGAAAGGCCGCGTTTTAGGGGCCTTTGTCTGGGCTGGAGGCGGTGCCTTCACCCATGTGGGCGCTCAGGGAGAGTCCCAGCCACCTGGGGTCCCTCGTCTTGCAGCGCACAGGTACGGGCTCAGGGGCTGCCAGTGATTATCGGGTTGCCCCAGTTCTGTTTACCGGCTTGTGAGGTGTGGGGGGTGGGGGAGGGGCTTCTTCCTCTCGTGTTTTAGTGAGAGCTGTTTCACCCCTTTAAAGTGTGGAAATGCCCCGATTCTGCGTACCTTCAATGCTGCGCCCTGTTGTGGGGTTCCTTCATTCCTCTGGACTCGTTTTTTATTTCCCCTTGAGGGGTCCTGTGTGGTTCGGTCAGGAGAGATCGAGCAGCTGCTCCTTACTCTGCCGCCATCTTAACCGGAAGTCTTTAGTTTGTTTTTTTGGCTACTTCATCCCAATTTCAAATATGTCTTATAATGATCTCTACTTTTTCTAATATAAAATGATGTGCTTGAAGTGGGCAGTGATTTTTTGAGGACACTATTATTAGATTGAAATAGCAAAAACTGATTGAAAATAAACTGAGAAGGAAAAAATTTTAAAAAAGAGTTTTGTTAACCAACTAATTTACTATTCAAATGGAAACTAATTTCTTTTATTTAAAATTCTTGGGCACTTTTATTCTACTGGTATTTTTTCCAGCTCATTAAGTTTCTGAATGATTAATCTTTGCTCTCCAAGGAAAGAGAATGAGATTATTTGGTGAAGTGTGGGAGAGCTGAACCCCTCAGGACACAGATTAATCCAATAAAAGTAAACTCAGAGCTAAGGTTGTCATGACATTCTTAATAACGAAAATAATTATATCATTTCCCATTTATTTTAGTGTACTTCATGCATGTAGAGAAGCATTCCATTTGTCTGGTGAGCGTGGATTTGGATCATTATATTCTAATACTTCAATAACTTCATTATTTTACAGAGGTGAATAATTTCTTCCAATGATGCTCAAAGCTCTCCAGGTCTTTTCATGCTGTGTCTTCCACTCCTAAGCTACTCTTGTCCATTTCTTCCCTGGAATTCTCCTTAGAGATCCCAACCCCAAATGGTATAAGGCTTCCTGCAAGTCTAAATTTGAATTTCATTCAAATCAGCCTGTCCCACCATCACTCTTCTCTTCTGGTCAAAACTTCTCAGTAAAGATATCTAGGTCTTTATCACTGCACATTTCTTCTCTTAGATGAATATGGCATTTCTTAGAGTTTAAATATGTACTTTATAAGCCAAAGTAAAAGCAGGATTTTTTTAAGCTCACTTCCCTAACCATATAGGCTAATTAACAAAGCCCCTTTGTCAAGAGGGAAGTGTGTTTGTAAAAGACAGATATGATTAGTAGGACTGACAACTCTATGAACCCCTGTATGCACCACATTTGTCCTGCTCATAATTCAAGGAGACTTGGGGGTCTCAATTATAATCTGATTATTATTATTATATATGACTACATTTAAACAAATAAATAGATTAACTATTGGGTGGAGAGAGAGAGAGAGAGAGAGAGAGAGAGAGAGAGAGAGAGAGAGAGAGAGAGAGAGAGAGAGAGACAGGAAGAGACAGACAGAAAAAGAGAGAGACTCCAGTGGCTTCTATTCATTTCATTAGGAGACTCCACAAATCTAACTCTTCTGGACTATTATGAGTCAGACTTTCTTCTGCCTAGAATTAATTTAATGGACTGTGGTTACATGTTTGGCTTCATTTCCTAGAACAAAACTAAGAGTGGGGCATAAAGGTAATGGTTGGATTATTTCATTGTGGTTTCTATTTTCTTAATAAAGTTTGTAGTTAGATTAGAGGTTAGCTTGACTGTGTTTCTGTTTCTTAATTCCTTATCTCAATGCCTACCTAAATTAACATAGCATTTTAGAAAGAAAGGGTATATCACATAAGTGAAATTCCTACATAATTTAAAATTCTCATATAAAACGAACAGAAATTTGTGGAGCATCTCCCTCAAATGTATCTATCTTTTTAATAGATGAATAATCTCATTCTTGATGACTCATAGTTCTAATAAAGTTCTAATCATGTACATAAAAGTGTTTAGTGAAGTGCTTAGAAGATGTGGAGGATTATTCCCCCACTAAAAGGTCCCACAAAGCTAAGTTGTTTTTGTTTTTTGTTTCTCCATGTGCCTTCTAGAATTCCCTTTCCTTATTCTTTCAATAGTTTGTATTTTCACTTTTAATTTCTCCCTGCCACTAGTATATTTTTGCTGCTTTTAAACTGTTGCTTTATTTTACATAGAGTTGTTTAACTGAAGACCTACTATGATGACACTCCTGTCCCATCAACCATATTGATTTGTTAAGAAGCTTGATTAAGAAGCTCATGGCAGTGTTACACTTCTGTGTTTGTTTTGTTCTGTAAATTGTTGAAATTAATAAGATTATTGAAAGCTAAAAAGTTACTTTGTTAAAAATTTTTAATTTGATCTGGAAATTGAAATTGCTCAGGTGGGAGCAGTAAAACAAGGCTGAATGCGGAGAAATTCTATAGACATAATTTTTAAATAGACTAAGATGATGAGGAAGAAACAGATTTTTTTTAAATAGTGAAAGAAAATCATGGCTCAGTTTATATAAATCCTTTTGGTAATTGTCCAAGAAATTCTCAGGCTTGACACAATAGACAACATTTAGGAATAAGAGCAATTATGAAGATGTGGATTGTTTTTCCTCTGGTCTAGGGATGCTCTTACCTCAGCATGTTGGCTCTGATTGTTTTCTGAGACCCTCTTTATGTTGAGGGTTAGAGAAACCCAAGGAAAATTAATCTGCCAACTAAAACTACTCTTGGGACCAATTTTGCATCTCATACCTTGCACTTGACAATTGTGCTATTACAAGCAAAGTAAACTTTTTTATTTCATTCCCTTTGCTTATGTTGGCCAGTCATTTTCCTCATTCTGGTACCTGGGTTTTGGATGGTTTTCCTGAAGCCCATCTAAGACAAGTGATTTAAATTAAAGTCATAGTGGTTATAAGTAGCCCAGCTGAGATTTGAACACAGAACTCATTCCAGATCTAGCACTATCCAATGTATCACACTGTCTCAATAAAAAGTGGTAAGAGGGGTAAAAGAATAAAAATATTTTGACCTTAGGAACATCTTTTGTTGAGTATTATAAACATAACATTTAAAATTCAGGTGAAGAAAAATTTGGAAAGGTCTAAGAACTTAGATGTGGAGAGAGAGAGAGCAGAGAATACCAGTGCTTCTGCCCTACCATATTTTTTTAGGATTCTTGTTATACATAGTCTTATGGGGGAAAACTGGGGGTTAACTTAAATATCAGGGTTCTGAGGAAGGGTAAGTAAGAGACAACACAAGGCAATAGACTGGGATTAACAAGGAGAGAAGAATTGGATCTTCTGAGAGAAATTAGATTTAAAAACAAAGAATAAAAATATTTTTCCATGTTTTCCTTGATCAAGAGATCATTGTAACCTTTAGTACAACCAGTTAAAATCTATTTAAATTTAAATAATTAAATACAAGTATTTAAATTATGTTTAAATTATTTTAATTGATAATTAATCATCAATAGTTATTATAAAAGTAAATAATAATTTATGCAAAGCTCATTTAGCAAGACATGTAAACCTAACAAAAGATTGAGGAATTCATTTTACTGAATTAAAGTCAAACTTTCCCATGAACTTACAGTATAATTAGAGGGAGACCACTCCACACAAAATAGACAGTATTGCTTAATATCTAAAAGCTGATCATTTCAGACAGGCAACAACAAAAATTCTCCCTACCTGTAAGATAACAGGAAAATAATCTGCTACATGTAAGCAGAGAGGCTATTTCCATGTGAGGATTTATCTCTAAATAATATATAAATCTCTTAACTAAAAAATTAATAATGCCTTAAGTAAAAAGCTCTTCACACCTGAATTTGTTACCTTTGACTTCATTTTTGATCACTTGGTGACTTCCTTCAATGTATTCATAATACAGAACACATAGAGAATTGCAATTATGAAGGGAGTGACCTAAAAGACAGCCAGTCCCCAAATGTTTGACAGGTATGAACAAATTTTTAGCACTGCAGAAATTAGAGAATAGAACATACACAAGAAACTCTGAGTTCATTCCTAATTTTTTTCTATATATAAATCCCTCCTTTAGCGGCATATCATTAGCAACAAATTTAAATAATTTACAATGAATACAGGTCAAGTTGGCAATCAAAAACTTCTTCATTGCACCTTACTTACTTTTTGCATTCAGTCCACACACTACTTCAAGAGGCTGGGGGGAGGAATGCACAAGAGGAAGGGGAGCACTTCTGTTGCTAAGCAAACAAAGGGGCTCAGTACAAACCCTTGAGATCATTAAAAAAATCTTCTCATTTCCCCCCAAACAATTCAACAAATGAACAAATTATTAGTCCTTGAAGAATACAGAGGAGAACTCAAACCCAGAACTTGGAGACCCAGGGAGCACAGCTTAGATCCCAAAACCTTTATAAGGAGTAGAATTCTGCCCAGAGGAGAATTCAAAATGCATTTCACTTCCACTGGTGAAAACCAATGACCCATAAGAAAAAGCTTAAGGAATTATGGGTATGGTGAAAGGGAGTTTGGGTAATATAGTTTCAGGGGGTACAAGGTTTTCCAACTTTACACCCTCCAACTACCTCCCTTCCCTTGTCTTATTTCTCTTCTGCTTCTCTGTAGGGTAAGATAGAATTCTATACCCCACTGAATATACTTGTTTTACCCTCTCTGAGCCCTTTACAATGAGAGTAAGGTTTAAGCATTGCTCATCACCACCCTTATCCTCCCCTCTCTACAATGATTTTTCACACTTCCTTTATGTTATGATTTACCACATTCTATCTCTCCGTTCCCCTTTCTCTCAGCCTAATCTTCTTTTTCCCACCTTTTTTTACATCATATCATCACAATTAGACTACTTCCCCCCCTTTCTAAGTATATTTCTTCTATCTGCTCTCCTTTTTTTGGGGGGGGGGATGGACATTCAATAATAGAGAAGATTTCCAATCATTCCTCAAAAATAAGCCAGACCTAAACAAAAAATTTGAAGTCCAAACACGAGACCCAAGAGAAGCCTAAAAAGGTAAATAAGAAAACAAAAATTTAAGGGACTCATTAAGGTAAAAATATTTGTATTTCTACATGGAAAGAGGCTTTCTAATCTTTAAATGCATATTCGGTTAAAATTATTTTGTTCATTTATTCTTATAGGGATGTGATTGGTATAGTTATGGTATAGATATAGGTATACCTGAGGACTGCTATAGTTGCATCTTAGAATTTTTGATGTGTTGTTTCATCATTATCATTTTCTTTCATGTAATTATTGTTTACTTTTTTACTCACTCATAACTCAGGATTTCATTGTTAATCTTCCACTTATGTCTGAGACATCTTTTATATATATGTATATATGAAATATAAGATATATGAAATATAATAAAATATAAGATATATATGTAAGAAACAGCAAATATAACTTTATTGTCCATTATTATAGTCCATTATGCAACAATAATAGTAATCAGTTCAGGAAGTACTATATATATATGTGTATATATTTCATTTGCAATATCTCTGTGCCTTAAGATACCTTTGAGTTTCTGTTGTGAAGATTCCTAAAGACAGGGATGATTTCCAAACCAAATTTTAATCTAAACCAAGCCAAAAAATGTTGAACCACTTGTTTTGTGCAAATCTCTGGGTATAAAGATCTGAAAACAAAAAGAAAAAGAATGTCTTTTCTCAAGGAGTTTTATGTTGCTGGAGGGATACTACAAATGAATATATATACATATATATTTATATATATAACATATAATGATAATTTGTGGAGAAAGGAGGAGTAAATATAAGTAACAACTAAGTTTGTGGAATAAGGACTATCTGGTAATTTTACATTTGCTTGTCTCTTCCTTCTTTCAAACAAGCAGTTAATCCATTAAGCATGGAAGAAAACACTAATTAAGCAACCATGAGCTTGGTGATATAAATACAAATTACAACATAACATAACAAAAGAACAAAATAAAAGAAGCTGCTCTGAAGGTGTTTAAATTCTAACAGAATAGACAGAAAGGAAAAAATACAAATATATATTAATCATGAAAGGTGATATTGAAGGGTTGGCATTAGGAGCCAAAAGAATCAAGAAAGGTCTCATGGTAGAAGGTGGCATTTGACCTGAATCTGGAATGAAACTAAGGATTCTAAGAGTCAGAAGTAAAGGAGAGACACAGTTGGTATAAAGGTATGGAGATAGAAGGTTATAATCTTATAGGATTATGGATCAGAATTGATGGTATTGGAGAACTCATCCATTTCAACCTCTTCAACTCACAGATTAACAGAGTTTAAGAGATTTATCTAAAACCAAAGTTTGTGAGCAGCAAAGATGAGATTCAAAAACAGATCCTTTGACTTCAAACGTAGTACTCTTTCCAGTCTACTAGGCAGCTTGGAGTGTTTTGTGTGAGAAGGGAAAGCAGAGTAATGGGTCTGGAGAGTAACATTATATATAAGAACCCTAGAAAGGTAGCAAAGGGTCTTTTGTAAAGAGATTTTAATGTCAAGCGAAGGTAATTGAGAGTTACTGGAATCTACTGAATAGGATGTTCAAGGAGGTTTCTGCAAAAGTCTCCAGTAAAGAATGCAAAAGGCTCTGAATAAGGTGATGGCTGTGTGAGTAGTGAGGAAGGGCATATGCAAGAGACAGAAATAATAGAATTGAGCCATTGGTTGAATAACTGGAGTGAGAGATAAATCATACATAATGCTAAGGTTTAGAACCAGAGTGACTTAAATGATTGTGGCACTCTTACTTGTAATAGAGAGTTTTAGAAGAGAAGTATTTTAAGAAGGAAAGATGAAGAGTTCTCTATTGGATGTATTGTGCTATTGAACATTAAGTTAAAAATATGCAATTTGCAAACAATATTAGAAGTAAGGACTACCAATGTGAAAATGATCTACAGAGGTAAAACTAAAATGATAGTGGGTAATTATAGATCACCAAATGGGGGAGTATAAAGAGAAGGAAAACAAGAGGAGGAAGAAGCAGGACCACATCTTCAAGATGCTCTATTAGTGAGTGTGACACTTATGAGGATCTAGTAAAGCAAACTAAAAGGAATGGTCAGATAGTTAGGAGGGATCCAAGAAAAGGCAGGGCACAAAAATCCAGAGAGAAGAAAATATTCAGAAGGGGACATGGTCAGCATTGTTAAATGCGGCTAATGAAAGCTAGTGATTGAAAAAATGCAAACTGCCCATTTATGAACGAATAAGAATTCTAATAAGATAACCTATTTTTACAATGTATTAACAAATATGGGAGAAGAAAGGGTGTGAACTTTGTTTTTTTCTTACATGAGGAGAGAAAAAAAGAAAGACACAAAAATAATCTCATTCCAGCACAACAAAAATTCAAACCTATCCTGATGAACGAATTGTACTTCGGGGGAGAAAATAAATTCACTAAACAATTACAGATTATGTATCGTGTAAAACAATATTGGAAAATTCCATGCCATCCAGGTAGTTCTTGCCTAATTGACCATTTTTATGACCCCTTGCCTAGAAATAGAAGTGACTGAAGGATAGTTATCAATAATTTACCCCAGAATTTTACCTTGTTTACATATTGGAAAATATACTTTGTTCCTAATAAAGCAGTTTGGGGGCCTTTTGATCTTTGATGCCTTGAATATTTATTTTGCATTAAGTGTATGTATACAGATTGATTGCAAACTGACTAGAAAAAATTGGTTTCAGGCATGAAGCTAAGCATCTTCATTTAGGTGTGTCACACTATCATTACATGTCATGAACCTTCACAAAGGATGCTTATAAATAATTGTACAGAATGCCTTTCCTGGAAATATGAAGAAAATGACCTATTTTCTATTGACAAACATAGGCTTGATTCAAATGAAGTCTTTCCCCCTAATTTTATCCTATTAAAAGAACTATCTCAAATTATTTTTGTGTATTTATTTTCAAGTATTTATAGATAAGATATGAATACTTATATTTCTGGTTTCTGGTCCCAAATATATCTTTCCCTCATGTGGTCTATATCTTTGGTCTTCCTAGTTCAGTAGAGAAATGATAGAATACACCCTGCAGCACAGAGACTCACTGTGGTGAGCATATTTGATATAATTATTGAATTGTGAATATGTGAGCAGAAGAAGCTTACTGTTCGAGAACATAGTCCCTAATTCCAGGTTATTAAATTCTAAAAGGGGTAGGCAGTGGTGGCATGAGAGAAGTCTTTTGGTTTAGGAAATTACAATGATGGTATCTAGAGTTTAATGGAATCAAATGAAGATCAAAGAATGGCTCCATGACTTTTTTTTTTCCACAAAAAGAAAAAAATCTACAGGATCTTTTCAGGTTCTGAAATTTATTTTTCAATCAAGTAATGAGGGAAGTCAACATCAAGTCAAATGAACTTTAAAAAAAAAGAAAGAAAAAATTAACATGATTAGCCCACCTCAGTAATGCAAGGATCCAGGGACAACTCCAAGGGACTCATGAAGAAAAGGGCAATCTGCTGCCATTGAAGGAACTAATGGAATCCAACTGCAAATGGAAGCATACCATTCTTCTCTTTATTGCCTTCATGAATTTTTCTCTAGTACAAGCAATAAAGTATCTAAGATACACACATACAAATAATCTCTAGTATCCTCTTTTACATGACCATATGGAAATATATATTACATGATAGCACATGCACACCTATATCATTTTATCTCCTACCTGGTTCAAGGGAGAATGAGAAGTGAGGGGAAAAAACATAGAACAGTGTCAAAAAAGATTATTAAAATTATATCTATATGTATCTGGAAAAACATACAAAAAGTTAAAAAAAAACTTAACCTTCTCTTTTTTAGAGAGATGGGGAATGCCAGTGACTCCTGGGATTGGAGGCAAATCATCACAAGGTAGTTGAAAAATCTCAAGTTCACATTCTAGGTTTAGAGACTGTTTTGTTTTAATATACATATATAT
>NW_025390092.1:0-3009 GCF_016433145.1 Gracilinanus agilis | reverse complement strand
ACACTCTCCCTCCCTAGTATTGCTTCCCTCCCCACCAGTCCATTTGTTAGCCTTCTACTTCTCTATAGGGCATGAATCAACACTCTGCCCCATTGGATCTAATTGTTCTTCCCTCTTTGAGTTAATTTCTGTGCACTTAAGAATTAAATATTTCCTGTCTCCAACCTCTTTACTGTTCTAGTGTATAAGTCTTCTCCCCTGTTCACCCTACATGCTTCTTTATGGAATATAAATTTATTTCCTTTTTCCAATAGTCTTTAGCCTCTCTTAATTGTTTTTTCAATTGTATTTTGAGTTCTTCCAAAACCTATGTCTAATTCACTGGATTTTCTGTGTTTTTTCTTGGAGTTCCTTGATCTTCTGTTTCATTTGCTTTTTGTTCACTTCCTGGAAAGAAGATGTCCATTGTAATTTCTTTTTTTCTTTTTCTGTTGTTTTCTCACATTTTTCCTTCTTTCCTTCCTGTAATTGGCTATAATCTTGATCCTCTTATTTATTTTCTAGATCTTTGGGTTTGGGCTATTTTTTCTAGAATGGGCTCTTTCTCTGCTCTTCTGATTAATTATGTTTAGCAGATTGTCTTAATGAGCTCTGACATAAGATCTTCCCCAGCTGCAACAGGAGTTTGTCGCTACTTTCTCTGTAGTCTATGGGGGAGGGGTGTTGGAGCTTCCCTGCCCTCTGAAGGCTTCTTATCTGCCCTATTGATGGGATTAAGCCAGGGCCAGGTTGATCTGTAGAGCTTGAAGTACCCTGAGACCAAAACCTTAAGAGAATGGGAGGTGGCAAGATGGAGCATTTTCAATGTGTCTAGTTTGCCCTCTCTGAGTCTCTCCTCCAGCCGCCTCCCTGCCATCTGTGTTCAATGCCCTGAGCCTGGCACAGCTGTGCCAGCAAGGTCCTCTCTCTGGACTAGTGTGTTTGCCCACCCAGAAATTACAGAAGCTTCTGGAGACTCAGAATAGCACATGGAGGAGGGGTCCTGGGATCTTCCTTTTTCCTTATGCTCAAATCCAATAGTTCAAGAATTCAGGCTTTTTTTTTTTTTGCTTAACTCTTGAGCTGAGTCCAGCTGGAGGATCCCCCAACTCTGTCCTGTTGTTATATTTGGTTTTCTTTCCCCTTGAAGCTCTTTCTTTTTTATCTCAATGTGGAAGGGTTGAAGTTTTGCTCTGTCTAAGCCTCCATCTTCCCAGAATTCTCATCTCTCTTTACCCATTCTGACTCCTTTCATTTCTTTTTCTTTTGTTATTGCTATTACTAGTGGTTTTAATATCATGTTAAATAATATTGGTGATAATATGTATCCTTGTTTTATCCCTGATCTTTTTGGGAAACTTTCAGTCTTCATATTCTTATGGAGGAAACTCTCACAGCAGTTCCTTAGGGAAGATACTAGCAAGAAGACTGTCAAAGGATATGTGATCTTTCAAAAAATAGGGAAAATATGAAAATTGTTCAGTTACCTATAATGATTGTATGACATTTTTATTTTTGCCCTTATTATTGTGATTACTATGTATGCCTGAAATACATATTAGTTCCCCTTGTAGAAATAAAGGGAAAGGGGCTCAGGGACAAATCTCGCCTTTTTAAGGTAATAGGAAGAGTAAAATATTTTTTAATAAAAAACAATGTGTAAAACATAAAGAAAAAAAACCATGTCTAATGTGAAAGATTATTATTGCCCTATGTCAGTGGTGAAGGGTGGAAAAATATTACAAAGATGAGGAAGGGAAGTCCAAATACTGAACACATGGATTTAAGGAACTTAAAGGAAAAGGCACAACAAAGAGTTGTGATAATGTGGTTCTCCAGATGCTTTAAATTTAAAGTTAGAGAAAAGAAAAAGTGCACAAAAATGAGACATAATGTTTGGCTATTCCCAGCTGGGAGGTATTTAATAAATTATTTGTTGACTAAATGGTGTCCACAAAAATATCTATAGAGGGATAAAAAGAAATGGTATTACTATGGGATTTTGAGGGACCAAAAATCCGGAAAGAATTTGGATTGAGAAATTCCATAAAAAGATCATGAACTTAATAATCAGGAAAGTGTATAAATCATAGTATTGATGGAGAACTCCAGTCATCTAGATAGCTGTTGATATTCTTGCTTTGCCCAAAGCAGAACAATTAATAACATTTTAACTTGCCTTAATGAGAATTTTATTCTCCAAAAAGTGAAAGACCCAGTAAAAGATATTTCTAGGGCATTTGCTGAGGAGAAGAAAAGACTAATAGTTTGTGAAAATAGAATAAAAAGTCATAGAAATATTGATTTAGCTAAAAGTGGCCTTAAAAATCATTTACTAACTTTTACAAATGAGATAGCTAGATAAGGTCCAGAGACAGGGATCAACTCACCCAAGGCCCCACAAAGAGAAGTAGAGTTAGCCTTCAAACCCAAGTCTTCCAATCCCAAATCCAGTGTTCTCTCCACTGTATGTAATTATTTCTTTTTTTTCATTTTTAACTAATTCACAATGATGTTGTCTGCTCAACACCATAAGGCGCAATGGGGTAAGAGCCAACAGTTGAAGGCTGTTTTATTTGGAAAAAAATATCTGTTTAGAATTCTTGTAAGGAAAATGTTCCTAACAATTAAATGTGTCCGAAGGTAGAATGAGCTGTGTAGGGGAGTCATAGCTTTTCAGAATTCTTCTTGTGGAGGTTGGATGGACTCTTAGTGGGTAGAAGAAGAGAATTCTTATTAATTTATGCTTGAGACTACTGATCCTTAAGGTCCCTTCCAAGTCAGTATTTCTGGAACTCTGCCAGACAATGGAACCAAATGTATATGATTCTATTTAAGCTACATGACAAAATATAGGTTTACTCAGAAGAGGCAACAACTTTTCTCCTCTCTAACCCCCTTCCTCCCTTTTTCCCTTCCTCACTTCCTCCCTCCCTCCTTCCCTCCATTCCTTCACTCCTCCCTCCCTCCTTTCTTTCCTCCCTCCCTTCCTCCCTCTCTTTCTCTATCCCTTCCTCCCTTCCTCCAATC
>NW_025390091.1:0-1066 GCF_016433145.1 Gracilinanus agilis | reverse complement strand
GTAAGAGCCAACAGAAAGAAAGCAGAAATAGCCATCACTTCTCTTGCTCCTCTGTTCTCTGCTAAGGAGATTCTGAATTGGGAAAGGAAGAACAGAAATGGGCAGGATTAAATTGAAACAGTGAGTAGATAAGTAAGTCTAGAGTCATCCTTCAATAAGTTCAAGTGAACAGACCTAGAAAAACTGATTTCCAGAAGAAACTATCCCTAAGGCATGAGCAAACATAAAGAATAGTCCAATGTGCTGGCCTTCCTGAGGAAGCATCATCCTTTCCTAAGTGGAAAGGCCAATGGAAATGCCCCTTTGGGGTGATAGAGTCAATTGACATGGTCCTTGGGCAGGCCCAAGTCATGCTCTAACAAAGGCTAAGATCTAAAGATACTTTTTAAAACTGGTAAATATGCTTTCTTAGAAAAAATAAAAGATGGGACCAAAAAGTAAAGTCAGGACCCCAAACTTCTGAGCCTCAGGAGGGCCTCTGCAGGGAGGGCTGCTAACTAATGGACAACATTTTGGCCCATGGGAGGAAATTTTCCTTTACCATTCATCACATTCTGGATTGTGAATCTTTGGGCCCTAGGTGCTTTGGAAGGAATCCTGTGGCTGCTCTCTTTGGATGGGATTTCATACCTTGACGCTTCCAAATTATCTGCATAAAAGCAACCAGAAAGAAAAATTCATTTAGAGTATAGAGGTCCATCCAAAATTTGGCTCCTTAAAGTTCCCTTTTGATGAATAAATGAATCTATTAATTTATTACAAAGTCCTTACCTTCTGTCTTAAAATTGATACCAGTTTAGATTCTGAGGCAAAAGAGTGGGAAGGGGTAGGCATTTGGGGTTAGGTGACTTGCCCAGGAACATACAGCTAGTTTTTGAGGTTGGAATTGATTTCAGGTCTTCTTGGCACCTGACCCAACACTCTTTCCACGCCCCCATCAGCTGCTTCCAGAGTCTGAAGAGTCAATTCTGCTTCCATTCATGACTCAGATGCTGACTCTCGGAAGCCTGGATGTTTGCAAGGTAACTTGTGATTGACTCTCACACAGAAAGTGGGCTTCATTTAC
>NW_025390090.1:0-4187 GCF_016433145.1 Gracilinanus agilis | reverse complement strand
GGGTGGACATGATTGAGGGTGTGGACTCGAAACTACCACACCAATGCAACTACCAACAATTTGGAAATTGGTCTTGATCAAGGACACATGACAAAACTAGTGGAAATGTGCATTGGCCATGGGTGGGGGGAGTGTGGGGGGTGAAGGGGAAAGGAGGAGCATGAATTATGTAACCATGTTAAAAATGAATATTAATAAATGTTTTAAAAAAAAGAGTCAAGAAGACTTGGTAACTGATTGGAAATTCAATGGAGAGGGAGGAGTCAAACTTAACTTCGGTCAGGTTATTCATAGGATATTGATACCACTAGCAAAATTAGAAAATTTAGAATTAGGATATTGATCTGAATTAGAGAGAGAGGCTTAGTAGACCATGGACCATAAGCGTTATAAGATCCTAATTTTGGATCTGGAAGGGAACTTAGAGGCCTTTTTATCTAAGCATCTCATTTAACATATGAGAAAATTGAGGCTTAGAGAAGTTAAATAACTGTTCCAAAGTCTAAGAAGAGAGTCAAAGATGGATTTTGAATCCAGGTTTTTCTGACTATCTTATCCACTGTAATAAGAGCAAATGGAAAAGAAATACATAAATGATGAGTATATCAAGAGTAGATGCAGTTGAGTTTATAGTATTCCCTTCATTCTGGGAGAAAAGGAGGAGTAAAATAAAGAACAAGCCAATGTTAGAGCCTATTGAAAGGGTTTTTTTTAAGGATGAAAGTGGCATGTTGAAAGGTAGCAGGAAAGGAACCACTTGATAGAGAGAGGATGACAATCCAAGAAAGATGGAGTATTTTTAAGGGTACAAACTGCTGGAGAAGATAGGGTGGGAAATGACAAAGAGAAGGGTTACTTCTTTGAGACTTTGGCTAAAGAGGAAAGTGGAAGATAATGCCAAGAGGTGTTGAGATGAAAAGAGTAGAAGAAGCCTCAATTTTATCAGTAAATAAAAGGCAAGGTCTTCAGCTCTCTGTCTGTCTCTCTGTTTCTCTGTGTTTTAATATGTGTAAGAATGGTGTGGGGGAATCGAGGAGGAAAAGAGTTTGAAATAGCTTTTTGGGGAAATGAGGTGGGAAAAAATCAGTGAATCAGGGGAAAAGGACCACTTTTCTTGTAATAAAGTCTCATTTGAGTTTGGAAAAAGATGAATTTGTAATACACCCAGTCAGCATAGTTGTGGGACTTTTTCCAGTCATATTCAGAGGTCTATGCTTAAGAATGGAGGAAGTGGATGTTGAAAATAATTCAGGGCTGAGATCTGATAAAAGAATAGCAGTAAATAGGACAAGGAGATCAGGGATTCAATAAAAAAGGGCAATGAAGAGTTGAAATGAATAAATATTGGGTTGTTATTAGAAAAGGAGGAAAATGAAGTTAGAATAAAAGTAATTGATTGAGAGAGTTACTGAAGGGTAAAGGGTCTTGAAGATCTTGCCAAGGGAAAAGACTAAATTTAAGGAGGTAAGGCACAGAGAGGTGGAATGACAGAAGATTGGGATAATGTCCAAGTTTCTAATTTGTGAAGCAGAACATTTATGGGTAATGGTGAAAGCTGTCTTTATGTTTGGCTAATGTAAAGTGAAGAAGTAGTCCTGGAATTTAAGAAGGCCAAGGAAATGAGAGGTTAGGGCATTTGGGCAGGATCTATGTAAACATAAAAATCCCTTGACATAAAGACAGGAATTGAGAAGGAAACAATGGTAAGCTAGGTAAAAAGCTCCTTGAAAAAGGAAAGTGAGAGCCTGATTGTCACCCAGATTCAGGTTATTACTTCAGCTGTATTTGGATGAAATACATCCAGGTTTTTCCTTCTCTAGTCCACCTTACCCTTGTCTATTAGCTATTCTGATGGGATCAATCACCTCAGCTTTCACCTGCCTCCACCCCAAATCGTTTGTCTCTTTTCCCAACAATCCCTGACTCTGGGACCATTTCCCTGGGTTAAGAGGTGAAGCTACTGAAGCATCTGGGTGATGATTTTCTGATCACCTGGATGAATACACATAAATGAGACTCAGTCTGAAACAGACCAGAAACTCAGACTGTGCATTAGCCTGACCAAGGCTCTTCCCAACACTCTTGTCCTGACCACAACTCTAAAATGAAGCATGGACAATGAAGCTTTCCTATAACAGTAAAATTATGGAGAATTATATAGGGATCAGCATACTACATTCATTATAATTTGGATTAAGTAGAAAATCTTGACTGAGTGGATTTCAAAGGAGGAAAGGTTTATGAGTGAAGGAGGCAAAGGAGAGAGTCTGGAAGTGATATTGGAAAGTAAGGAGTATTCCAACTCTTTTTTCCAAGATGTGTGTGTGTGTGTGTGTGTGTGTGTGTGTGTGTGTGTGTGTGTGTNTTTTCCAAGATGTGTGTGTGTGTGTGTGTGTGTGTGTGTGTGTGTGTGTGTGTGTGTGTTAGAGGAAGGCATTAGTGAGACCAAAGTCAGTCTTCAGAGGATAATTGGGATATAGTATAATTAAGAGGGATCCTGGTCTCAGTGACAGCTAGTGTAAAGAATATGAGAGAAAGAGGCCCAGGATGAAAGGGAATATGCTATGTTCACTCTGGAACATGACTCTTACAGGGCACATTGGAAGGAGTAGGTGGAGTTGAAGTGGGTTGATGGAGTTAGAATTGAAGAGAATGAGATGGGAAAACAGGAGAAGGGAACAGGGAATAGTTTTCTCCTAAATGGCCAGTAATTGGTTAGCATGGGGATAAGGACTCCATGGCAAAGTCTCAACTATTCTTCCATTTTTAAAAGTTTATACATTGTTTGAGATTTCTGGCTGACATTCCATTCTCCCTAGTGCAATGAACAATTGAAATTCAAGGATAAACAAAATACAGAATAACTTTCCAGTTTATAATTCTGAGTTTCTGTTTTAATTAAATGTCTGTGGTTATTAGTTATTGTTTTGCTCTTGGCTTCCAGTCTATTTATTCTTCTAATGCATGGGAACATGATATTTTTAAAAATTCATGAATTGCCTTTTAATCTTGAATCCTAGAATGCCATTTCTGACATAGGAAGATTAAAATTTAGATATGCTCTATCTCAGGTCTATTCAAAGGGAAAAGAAATTGTACAAGATCATAAAACAAGTGAATAGCTATGCTTGGACCAGAAACCAAGTCTCCTAATCCCTAGTCCACTGTACTTTCCACAGTATCATCATTATGAACTGATTGCTAAGAACTAGAAGAGCTTCCAAGAAACCTAGACACACCTTTCTCAAAATAGTATGTGATGCAGATACCAGATTTCTTTTCTTTGTTTCAGTTTCTCTAAATTACTTTCAATTTTTCTTTTTTGTGCAAGGATTTTTGTACAATGAACACAGTTCTCCAATGGTTTTAGGGTACTTCTATTGTGTATAGAGCAATTCTTCAAATGATCTGTGGTTTTATTCAATGGACCCAGATTATAATCCTGCCAGGCTTTAAAGAGTGGTTTAATAAATTGATGTAGTAACAGATTTTTATCACCAGGGGGCTGAAATTCTCATAATAAGACTTTCTGATTTTAGCTTGTTGTTTTTTTTTTTGAATGTGTAAAGTCAAAGCTTATTAATGGGTCTTAAGTCAAAGCTCTTCTAGTTGGGCAGAATTTATTTCTGCTTATCCTCTCAGCATAATCATTATGAAGTCAGTCACCTCTATGGCACAATGATGCATTAAATTAATTTTTTGGAGTCATTCTTTTACCCATATGTCTGTCAAATGTAAATCACTTAGTTTGGTAGGGCTACTTAAATTGGTTCCCCAATATAAGAATATATAAAAATGTTGCCTTTTAATTCATATCCTCATTGCTTCTTGCCTAAATTATTATTTCTTCTTCTTTACAAATTGTATTCTTTCTATACTTTTATATGTCCTTGTTTAGAGGTAGCTAGGTGGTGTATAGTAGATAGAATACTGGACATGGATTCATAAAGAGTTAATTTCACTTTTGTCCTCAACACTTACTATAGAAGTATGAACTTGGGAAAACCATTTAACCTCAGTTTCCTCAACTACAAAGTGAGTATATTAATAGCATCTACCCCCCAGGATTGTTATGAAGATCAAATTAAATAATAACTATAAAGTGCTTGGAGCAATTTCTTTCACATTGGAGGCACTTAATAAATCTTCTCTCCTTCCTTCCTTCCTTCCTTCCTTCCTTCCTTCCT
>NW_025390089.1:0-9487 GCF_016433145.1 Gracilinanus agilis | reverse complement strand
GGAGGAAGGAAGGAAGGAAGGAAGGAAGGAAGGAAGGAAAGAAGGAAAGAAGGAAGGAAAGAAGGAAAGAAGGAAGGAAGGAAGGAAAGAAGGGAAGAAGGAAGGAAGGAAGGAAAGAAGGAAGGAAGGAAGAATGGGAAGGAGGAAGGAAGGAAGGAAGGAAGGAAGGAAGGAAGGAAGGCTAAAGCTTTTTGTGTTCAGACATGAGATTTTTCTTTCTTCTGAATCTGGGATTTCGTTGAGGCAGGAAACCCCCAGACATTCCTCCCATGCGTGTGTGGCAGCAGCTCTTGTGTGGTTGGTTGGGTGCCCGGGGCTCTGCAGGTGGCTGCCCATGGGCACACACACAGGCTGGGTCCAAGGCAGGGCTTTCTGGCTTTTTCACCTGCAGTAGCTGCCTTCGTCTCTCTTCCATCATCAGGGTTTCCCACGCTCCTCTGAGCTGCAGAGATGAGGTGACCGGCAGTAGCCCTGGGGAGGAAGAAGATGGTTTGGAGCTGCCCCCTCCCTCCTCCCCACCTGGGGGATGGGCTCACTCTCACAGTCGTGGACTAGAGGGGGGGGGGTGGCATGAGCCGGGGAATGGCCGAGCACGTGGTTGTGCAGGATTTTTTTCCACAACCAAATGTGACTTCATCGGGAATTCCCGGTGATGAGCTTCCTGAATCCGTGCAGAAGAGCGTGGGCACTGCCTGCCCAGGGCACAGAGGCAGGACTGGAACTCGAGCCCACCCGACTCCTCCAAAGCAGGTGCAGACTGAGATGCCCTGACAGGGAGCAATCAGGCCAGCAGTGACCCAGTGACCGGCACGACTCCGGAGAAGAGCTGGGCAGCGAGCTGAGGCTGAGGCAGGGAGCTCCGGATGAGGAGAGCCAAAGCTTCGGCCTCTTTTTTAGGCTAATCGAGGAGGGCAGCCAAGAGGGACCCTGTTTGGAAACAAGGATGCTGCTAAAAGTGAGATGTCCGTCATGATTGTAATGGATAACGAGCGCATTTATTTAAGTTTGGAAAGGGCCTCACGTGATCTCCTTTGATCCTTATGATAAACCTGTGAGGCCCCCACTTTACAGATGAAAAAACTGAGATGGAGGCCAGAACCTACTCAGTCACCTAGCTAGCAAGAGACTGAGGAATGATTAGAACTCGGCTCTTCCTGACTCCTCCTCCAGGCAGCTTCCACCAGACTTCTTAAAAGGGTCTTATCGAGTGGACCCAGCCACGTCCGTGGTCTGAGGTCTTGAGTTCCAGTCTTGCTTGACGACTTACTGCACAGCTTCTTTTGGCAAAGGGGACCGTGTTCCGTGGTAGTGGAAGTCAAGAGGCCCCGGCTCTGACGTGTCCGTCCTCCCACTTCTCCCTGGATGACAGCCTTGGCACGGAAGACTTCTCGGGGCCTCAGTTTCTTAGTCTGTAGAATGAGAGGCGAGAGAGAGAGAGAGAGAGAGAGAGAGAGAGAGAGAGAGAGACAGACAGACAGACAGACAGACAGAGAGAGAGAGAGAGAGCGCTCTCCCGAGAAGCCGCCTGGTTCTGGAGGCCAGGGCCGGCCCTGGGCTCCATCTTCGCTCTCGGTGAAGCTCGGGCCGCTTCAGAGCTGCCTCCTTCATCGTGGGAGGACTCGGACGGGAGCCCCAAAGGGAGGAGGCCTGGCGGAGCCCCGGGGTGCAGCATCACTCGAGTCTTAGACGGATGCCGACGTCCCCACTTTGTGTTCCGAGGATCCCGCAGGTGCCGTAGGAAAACAGGCCACCCCGAGGTAGTGGGAACGGGGCGAACCCGAGCTTGCTCAGCCTCGGTGGGAAAAGCCCCCCGTCCCGAAGGGAGGCGACCTCTGAAACTCGTCTTCTCTGTCTTCCCTCTTTACACGACTGCTCACACCGTGAGGATGTCAGTCCGTCCTCTTTGGAGCGCCCGCCCACCCCAGAGGAGCCGGCCAGAGGCAGCGCCAGCTCTGTGGCAGCCGGGTCCGGGGCGATTCGCGCCTGTGATGGGCAGCTGCCCGGCCGGGCGCCCAGAACTCGAGGCTCCCCTCGGCAGCTCCTCGCCATTGGTCAGCAGTGGGTGAGCCGAGGTCCTTCCTGGCGTTCTTCCTGCCTGACATCTAAGGATTTGGAGTCGGAAAAAACCGCCCAATTCAGAGGGATGGATGTTGCCTGGCAACCTGCCCATTAAACGTGCCCCTCATCTTCGTTAAAGGCAGAGCCTGGCCGCAACACGCACATGAAAAACGGGGGAACCCTTTCTTCCTGGTGAGAGCTGTGTTTGTTTCCACAAAGGAAAATGGGTGAGACGAAGGAGCCCCAGGATATGTTACAGGGCGGGCTGGATAAGTGATGGAATGGCCCGGAGCCCGAGTTCAAATCCTGCTTCAGACACTCGCGGCGTGACCCAAGACCCACGTTCTCCCAAAGCCCTTCCCCAGCCTCTCTTGGCTCCAGACCCCTCCCTCTGCTAGTTCTTTCCTGTTTGTCCTCTATGGAGGGGCTCCCCCAGGAGACCGTCAGGTCCTTGGGTGCAGGGGCTGCCTTTCCCTTCACTTTCTGCCTCTGGCGCGTGGCACACGGTAGGTGTTTCCGTCTCGGCCTCAGTCCTCCCATCATCATCCTCATAACGCTGACAATAATGGGGATCACGATGCGAATCGTCCCCTCAGCTGGATTCCTTCCCCCCTCTGCTCCCCCTTTCATGGTGCCTCCCGTCTTCTGAATGCCAGAATGACCCCAGCCTGGATGAGAGGCGCTGCCCGTTCCAGGGCCCTGCGGTGAAGGGCTCTGGCTTGGCACTCCAGCGTGGCGCTTCCTTTCTCTGATTCTTTCTTCCTTTAAAAACTGTTAGCTCGGGGGCAGCTGGGTAGCTCAGTGGATGGAGAGCCAGGCCTAGAGACGGGAGGTCCTGGGTTCAAACCCGGCCTCAGCCACTTCCCAGCTGGGTGACCCTGGACAAGTCACTTGACCCCCCTTGCCCACCCTTACCGCTCTTCCACCTAGGAGCCAATACACAGAAGCTAAGGGTTAAAGAAAAATTAAAAAAACAACAACAACAAACTGTTAGCTCATGTCCTCGGACCTTCACTGGACAGGCAGGTGATGAGGCGCCTGTGTGACTTTGGGAAGCTCTTTTTCCTCCCCATCCTCCCCTCTCTTATCCCAACCAGGAGGGGCTCCCTGGCCCCGAGGCCCCTTCCGGCTGGAAACCTGGCAACGGTGTTGACAAACGAGCCACCGAGAGGCCCAGAGCAGGCTCAAGTTTGGTCTGAAGGGATGCTGCGTCTTGTTACTGATGTGCAGCAGCTGCAGAGTCAGGGCTGGGTTGCCAGGCAACAGGAGCTCCCCGGACTGCAGATGCTCTCACAAGGCTCAGACCTGCGGCTCTCGGGCTTGTCAAACCCACCCCGAGTCCCCTCCGTGACCTCCAGTGGCTGCAATCAGTGGGTCCCTGACGTGGAAGGGCAGGAAGCTGGCAGCCCTCACTGCAACCTCATCACCTTGCTTTCGGGGGCCCCCGGGGTGGTTTGGTCAGATTTCTACAAGTTGGGCCTGAGGTCAGGAGGAAACGAGGCAGAAGGAGATTCTGTGACTTGCCCTAGGAAGTGCTTGAGGCAGGATTCGAACTCAGTTCTTCCTGCCTTGCCCTGACTGGAGTCTCTACCCCAAAGTCTGTCTCCAGGGCACTCCTGGTCTGTTCAAGTAGTGCCCCCTGTAGGTCCTCCCCAGGCCTCACCCTCTTTGGATGGGCACAGCCTGGCAGCAGCTCTCTCTTTCCTTTGCCCCCAGCAGACGATAAGCCGCCCTGGCAGGGGCCCGGCTGAGTCTCCTCCTTTTTGTGTTTAGCCCTTCCCCCACTCATCTCCACATTCAAGGTCGTCTCTGGTTTCCTCGGCCTGCTTGGCCTGAATGAGGGCTCTTCATTTCCCTCCTTTTCAGTCGGGCATCTAGAAAGCACTTTGTTATTGGAAACCGATTCAGGTGGAAAGACTGAACGGAGAACCGTAATATTTTGTTTTTGAGTCCAAATACGCAGGTGAAATAATGGCCATCAAAGCCTCCAACTGCACTGAGGCTCTGGGACACTGAGAGACAAGAGGAAGGAGGGAGGGAGAGAGAAAGAGGGAGGGAAGGAGGAAGAGGAGGGAGGGATAGAAAAAGAAAGAGGGAGAAAGAGAGAGGGGGAGAGAGAGAGAGAAGAGGAAGGAGGGAGGGAGAGAGAAAGAGAGAGAGAGGGAGGGAGAGAGAAAAAGAAAGGGAGAGGAGAGAGAGAGGGAGAAGAGGGAGAGAGAAAAAGAAAGGGGAGAGAGAGAGAAGAGGAAGGAGGGAGGGAGAAGAGGAGGGAGGGAAGGAGGAAGAGGAGGGAGGGAAGGAGGAAGAGGAGGGAGGGATAGAAAAAGAAAGAGGGAGAAAGAGAGAGGGAGGGAGGGAGAAAAAGAAAGGGAGAGAGAGAGAGAGGAGGAAGGAGGGAGGGAGAGAGAAAGAGAGAGAGAGAGGGAAGAGGGAGGAGGGAGGGAGGGGAGAGCGCAGGCGAGAGAGACTAATAAAATCGCCGGGAGCCGGGGCTGTCCAGCTGTCGAGCTCAGCTGTCACATTAAAGGCCCGCAGCAAACATTTATTGAGCGCCCGCATGGCTAGGTGAGGCTAACGATGGAGCTGGGGGAGAGGAAGAGGCCTGAAGCTTGTTCTTCCTCATTCATTTATTCCGTTGCCCGTTCTGCCCTCCCCCCCCCCCATGCCACTTCTGTTTTCTGCAAACACCGTTCGTGCCAGCCTGCAGCTGCCCGCTGGAGCCGGCATTGTTCGTTGGTCCCCGCGGCTGGCAGCGGGCTGGGGAGAGATGCGGTGCCCGCTGTGCCTCTGCTCTCCCCCTTGGCCTGTGGCATCGGCCCGCCGCCGTGCTTGGCTCCGGCCTCGCGGCCACGCCAGGGCCCGCTGGAGCCGGTGCCAAGGCCCTGCTTTAGAGGAGGCTGTTTTCGGTGGGGCTGGGCGCGAGGCGGCTCCCCATTCCTGGCTTCCTGGCTTGGCTTTCTGTGTGCTGCTCTGACCGTGGTGGAGATGCTTAGCGTCGCCATGGCAACCGTGTGCGGGCAGCGCCCTGGGGACCAGCAGCCGCGCCAGGCCTGGGGCAGGCAGGAGTCATCAGCTGCCTCTCCCGGGTGGTTTTCTCGACTCTCCCCAGTTCCTCAGAAGCAAACCCGGAGCTTAGCGGGCGCTCTAGGCCTGGGAAGTAGACTTGCAGCTTCCCGTGTCACCCCGGACGAGTCACAGGGGGGAGAGCTGCAGCCCCAACGGGCCGGAAATGGCGGTGCCGTGCCGACGCGGCCGGCCCCATTTTAGGGGCGACCCAGAAAATGTGGGCAGGACGAAGGCAGCCGTAAATCTCCAGAGCCGCCGGCCGTGGCAGAGCTCGGCTCGTCAAGAGAGAATGGAACCCCCAGGCTGGGGGCCAAGTCCAGAGGGGGGGCAGCAGCCCAGGGGCTCGATTGGCTTTAAACTGATGCCAGCGCCTGGGCTGAGAGGCCTCTCGGGAGCCTCCCCCCAGCCTTGGGCCCTGCCTTTGTGCACCCCCCGGGCCCGGGTCTCCCCGTGGACAGACCGGGGCTGCCTTGAGGCCCCTTTGATGGATCCTGCAGGTGTCGGGGGCACTGCCAGCCCCCCAGCCTCTTCTCGGATATGGTTGCTTTTATTTCCGGGGTGGTTTGACCCCGGGTGTTGGCACTTACTCCAAGGGAGGGCTGGGGGTGAACCCTGGGGGCCCCTCACTCTTTAAACATCACAGGATGGGGGAAATGGGGGGTCCTGAAAATCCATCCCCCCCCCATGCCACCCTGCACTGTGAGGAGGCCCTTCCAGGATGTCCTGATGAGCTGAAGCTTCTGGAGGACAGGCCGCCCCCCCAGAACGTGGGCCCTTGGCTGCCCTGAGGGGCCTGGACACCCCCCTGGGGGAATGTGTTTGTACGGTGGAGCCTCTGAGCTACCTTCTTGGGCTCATCCTGACCGGCTTCCCTTTCCAGAACGAGGGAGGGGGCAGGCCGGGCTTCCTACAAGCCCTGTTCTTCGGGCCTGACGGCCCATTAAAGGCCGTTTTGCCCATCACACTTCCGTTTATTTATTTCGATTCTCATTATCATTACTATTTTGATTATTATTTTGCCCGAGTTGGGCCTAGGAGAGGGAAAAGCCTGAAAACCCCCAACAAGAGTCTTTCTTCATCTCCTCTCGCGGAGCGCCGTGTTCTGAACATTTTATTGGGGGGGCGACCATGTTTAAATAGAGAAAACAAAGATTGTCTGGGGAGAGGTTATCAGGAGAGGCTTCCTGGAGGAGGTGGCCTACGAGTGGAGCCCAGAATAAGAAGGTTAAGCACTAAATTGGTTGAAAGGACCCGTTCTTAGGCCGAGGAAATGTGGGCCGGTTCTGTTTCAAGCTCTGCCTGTCCTGGGGGGCTGCTCTGCTCTCCCGCCTCATGGCGGGCCCCAAGGCTTCCCCGTCTGTCCTCAGGGGACGATGCCCATTGCTCGCCAGAGAAGGCATCCGGCCCACACCGGCCACTTGGCCTCGGCGGCCAAAGGAGCTCCATTTCGTAGCGTTCCCAATAAGTTTCTAACCCAACCATTGGTCTGACGTGCTCTCCGGTGCAGACGGTGCTGGCTTTCAGGCGCCTCATGGACATCTGAGGGAGGAGGGAGAGGGCGAGGCCTCGAGGCCCCTCGGGAAGGGCCCGGGGCAGACGTCCCCCAGGCATTCGTGCCTAGCCCCGTGCAGCTTGGGCACGCTTAGGAAGATGCCGTCCAGTCCCCGGAGAGGCCCGTTGGCTGAGGCGGATGGATGGCAGGCCCCGACGAGCCTCCGGGATAGACCCCCCAACCCTCTCCCCACCTCCGGCCAGAGGGGAGCGTTTGCTGAGCCGGCTCGGGAGGGCGGGGCTGCTGCGCCCACCCCTCGGCCACCCAGAAACGGGAAGGTGCCGAGTGACTGGAGGGCGGCACCGGGGGGCCGCCGCTGGCCTGGCGCTGATGGCCGAGCGCGCTCGGCTGCCTTTGGGGACCTTCTCTCCCAGGGGTCAGTGTGGGCATGCTGGCTTGGAGGGGCTCGGGGGGCCGATCCCTCTGACTCCTTCCTGACGGGGCTACTTAGAGGGATGGGGACGGGCGCAGACGTCCCCGAACGCGGCAGCCTCCAGCCTCCCCCTTGGAGCCGCCTGGCACGTCTGGGGAGAGAAAGCCTCCTTTTCTGGGCAGCCTCGTCCAGAAAAGAGCCTCCGCCCACGTTCTGGAGCCCCGTCCCAGCGGGGTGCGAGAGGAGCACCCCTTCCTTTTGCAGAGGAAACTGAGTCAAGACAAGCCAGCCAGCGTTTCTAAGCTCCCCACACTGTGCCCAGCAGCGAGAACACAGACCCCCGCAGAGAGGAAGCCCGTGTGGGAGGAGTCCGTTCTGATGGGGGAATGACCCCTACCGGGCCAGGGCGGGCGACGAGGACCTGTCAGGACTCTGAGAGGGAAGGAAGGGGGCGTCCAAAGGCCGGGGAAGAATGGCCGGTGCACACCGACACTGCCTTCTGGGTTCTGCTTTTAACCCAAGCCGTGAGGAGGGGACGGAGCCCTGGTTTGGAGTTCGAATTCTTGCCTCTGTTGCTCTTGTCCGCGTGGCCGTGGCGCTGCCGGCAGCCACATGACCTTTGAGGTCCTGCCCAGATCCAGAGTTCAGGTCCTGCCCTCTACAGCCCTTCAGGGCTTGGCACGGCAAAGGGGCCCTGAGGCGGCCACACGGATACTAGGAAGATGGCCTGAGCCCAAGGCACGCGTGCCAGAAGGGCACTCGGAGCCCTCTGGGATGGGAGCATCACCCAGCGCCGAGGTCCTTACTGGAAAGGCAGAGGGACGAGGGGCGGGACTGCCCCCTCCCCCTCTGCAGGGCGCCCCAGGACGCGCCGCGTCCCCAGCCAGCGTCCTGCCTGTCTGGGTGAATCAGCACAAACTGGAAGCACCTCCTTACCCCTAAGGAGAGGCGAAGTAGGTGTCAACCCCAGAAGCCACGGGCCACCCCGGGCGGTGCTAAGCACATTTAGATTGGCCCCCATAGAGCGGAGGCGAGGAAGGAGACCCCAGTGCACGAGAGCCAGCCGGGGAGCCCCTCGGGGCGCTGAGGCTGGAGAAGACCCAGGAGGCAGGCGCTGCTGCCCAGCACTCTGAGAAAAGTGGAGACCCCCAAAACCACCGCCCCTGCCTTTACCGCTGAGGAAACTGAGGCCAGAGAGGGCGCACCGCGTCACACCGCTCCCTCCAGGGGGCCGCAGCTGAGCCCAGGCTCCAGGAGGCAGCCAGGGGCTGTGCAAATGCGCGGAGGCTGGAGATGGAAACTTGAGTTCAGCCACTGCTAGCAGCTTCCTTTTGCAGTCACCGGTTTGAAAGTGCAGCTCCCCGCTCAGAGGAGCCTAAGAAATGCTTCGGGACTGGCTGACTTTCTGGTATACTAATTGGCTTTTTAGCCTCTTCTAACGAAGCGCCACCCGGTGACCAAAATGTTTCCGGCAAGTCCGCGAGCATTCATTCAGCTCCTGCTGTATGCTTTACCGTTTCACGGTGGCCTCCTATCCATGGCCGAGGAGGAGGTTCAGAAGAAGCAGCAGCGAGGCGCTGGGGTGGCCACACCACACCCAGGGCCGAGACCACAGCCCGGGCTGGCCGCTCTGCGCTCCCCCAGCTCGAGGCTCAGCTTCCTGAGGCTCGGCCCCGGGGCCTGGAGGGCAGAGACCCCTGGGGGGGGCACGGACTAGCGGTCCCCATGGGCGCCCGACACAGGGCAGAAGCGGCCAGCTAGGCGGCCCGGCCGATGGAGTGCCGGAGCAGGAGTCGGGAGGCCCCGAGGGCAGACGTGCCCTCAAACCTTCCTAGCTGGGTGACCCTGGACCGGTCACTCGATCCTCCGTGCCCGGCCCTGGCAGGAACCTTCTCCTCGCTCCGCCTGCAGGCCCCCGAGGGCACGAGACTCTTCAGAGCTCGGCTGGCACTCCAGGGTGGGCGCTCAGGCTTCGCCGCTGTAAATGTTGCGTCTGGTCACGAGGATAATTTGCTGCACCCCCACCGTGTAATCTGGCGCCGTGGGCCGTGCCAGGAGGAGGCTGCTCTGGAATCAAGGGGAACGAGGAATGCCTGAGCCGGCAAACTCCAGGCACCCCCCCAGCACGCCCAGGGGTCCCCCAGGGGAGAGAGGAAGGTGGCAGCCTGCAGGCATCGGGGCAGGACTCAGAACTGCTTCAGAAAGAGCTCCGGCCATCCAGTCATTCAACAAGCATTCCTTAAGCCCCAGCTTCGAATCCTGCCTCAGACGTTCATTGTGTGACCTAGATCAAGGCACTGAGCTTCATTTGCTGCGAATAAGGACATGGCACCTGCCTCCCGCGGGCATTGTGAGGATCCAGTGAGAAAATGGGTCAGATGCCCAATAATGCTGGTTATCATCATTGTGGAGGAGGAGGAGGAGGAGGAGGAGGAGGA
>NW_025390088.1:0-9495 GCF_016433145.1 Gracilinanus agilis | reverse complement strand
TGTGTATAAGAGACAGCTCTCTCTCTCTCTCTCTCTCTCTCTCTCTCTCTCTCTCTCTCTCTTTCTTTCTTTCTTTCTTTCTCTCTCCCTCTCTCTCCCTCTCTCTCCCTCTCTCTTTCACTCTCCTTTTCTCTCTCCCTCTCCTTCTCTTTTCCCTTCTCCCCTCTCTCCCCATCTGTTTCTGTGTCTTTCTATACACATATACATGTTTGTGTATATTGTGTGTGTTTAAATGAAATAATATTTGTAAACAATGAAAACTACTTAACTCAATGCCTGGCACATAGCAGACACAATATGAATACTTATTCTTTTCCTTTCCTTTTCCTCTATGTTTTCTACTTTCCTAATGCAACAAACACATATTAATTATTTTTGAGAAACTGCTGGGGATACCCTTTAATAAATGCTTGGTTTAGTGCAAAGATTCTCAGTCTTTTGTGTATTGTGGGTTTCTTTGGCAACCTGGTAAAGCCTACAGACCCCTTCTCAGAATATTGTTTTAAAATGCATATATATGCATATATGTATACATGATTGTACAGTATTCATAATTCATAGTATTACAAAAGGAACCAAAGATTACTGAAAATAAAGTTGCCATTCCCCCCCCCTCCCCATTAAGTTCACAGGCATCATGATATTTATACGTGGATTAGACCCTAGATTAAGAAATCTTGTTTTAGAGCATTTATTGTTAGTTGCTACTTTTTCTCTGCCAAATATTTGGCTTCATCTGTATCTAACCTAGCCATTAGCAGTTATCCTGAAGCTTGAGTGATTAGAAGTTGGTGTGAATATCCTAGCCATTGTGGAAAAGGAGGCATATGTATGTGTGCTTTCCAAATATTCCTAACACAACTGTTCACAGTATTGAAAGAGACAACACAGGACAAGAGAGCCCTGCCAAAAAGAAGCGACATAGGCTCAAAAGCTGAATCTTGTTCTGCTCAGTGTGATTTGCTGCTTGTTTCAGTTTTCTCATCTGAAAAACAATGAGATTGGACTAGACAACCTCTGAGATCTCTCCCAAGCTCTGGATCTATGATCATAAAAGGTAACCTTGGTGAAGAGGAGTTGGCCCCATTGCAAACTTGGTTCTGGGAAACATTTGAAAAGATATCACAGAAAAAAAGCAGATTTGTTAATTAATTGGGATTACAGGATGTAGAGCTGAAAGGGACTTTAGAAACCATCTAATACAACCCCCTCATTTTACAAATGAGGAAACTGAGGTCAGGGAAAGAAGGTAACTTACATAAGGTCACTTAGGTCATCCTACTTCAAATCTAGAGCTCTTTTCTCTATATACCACAATGGCTACTAGAGAATATGATGTTTTCACATGAGAAGCAGAAGACAAAATACCACTGCAAGAGGAAAGACTACCTGGGCACAGTAGTCTGGCATGAGAGCAAACATTTCTGAGGACTCCATTAATTGTCACCTTGCTGATCTTACACTGTGTATGTTTGGCGGCCAGTACAACTCATTCCTGCCATTGGCATCCATCTACTTCATTGCTCAAATGAGCAGTCTCTGGGAAGGTTCTTTTGGGATTATTCAATACCCTCAGTATAGAATATTGTAAAGGAAGCCAAGAGTCAAAAGGAAAAAATTTTCCTGGCTGAGTTTCATTTTGTATCCAAAGTGGGCACTGCTTGACCAGTCATCATGATCAAGTGACTTTGGAAAAAAAGTAGATCTTGCCTAAGCTCACCTCCCTACACTTTTATACTCATTATGCTATGTTCCTTCTCAATTACCTTTGATGGTTCCCCATTTCCAATGGGAAAAAGTCCAAGGTCCTGGCATATTTGAGGAATAGTTCCTGTTTACCTGATGCACAGGAATTCTGTAAGGTATTAATGGAAGAAAGAAGTCTAGAAAGTTAGAGTAGGGCCAGATCTTGGAATGCCTGAAAGATTAAGCAAAGAAGTTTGGACTCTATTTAACATTCAGTGCATTATTAGCTTTTTCCTAGAGGAGTGGCATGATCAGAAGGAGATTACACTGGTAGAGCGGCAGTATAAAGGATAGGTTAAAAGGGAGAGTAAAAGGAAGCAAGAACTATACTAGGAGACAAGACAAGAGCTGATGAGGTTCAAGCCTAGGGCAATGACAGTGGGAATAGAAAAGAGGAGGCAATCAAGAGAAGTATTATGGGAGTCAGATCTATTGGATGTAGCAATTAACTAGCTATGGGGTGAGAGAAAAGGATTAGAGAGATGTTGAAGACTAATTTTTCCCATTTATTTATTTTTTGCATTCTTTTTTTAAAAGTGAGAAATATAGTACTAATTGGCATCAATAACTTTTCAGGTGTAAATGTTTTCTTTTTCTTTAATATTTTATTTTTCCTCCAATTACATGTAAAAACAATTTTCAATTTTTCACATTCTTTTTTCAAAAAATTTTGAGTTCCAGATTTTCTTTCTCCTTCCTTTTCCTCCTTCCTTCCCCTGTCACTGAGACAGTACTCAATCTGATCTAGATTTTACATGTGCTATCATGTAAAACATTTTCCCATATTAGTCATGTTGTAAAAGAGAATTCGAACACTGCCCCCTCCCCATGAAGAAAGTAAAATATAGTATGTTTTAAGCTTTTTCAGATTCTGCGGTTATTTTCTAGAGTAAATGACATTTTTTCATCATGTGTCCTTGGGAATTGACAAATATTTTTAAAATTTTTGAGTTCCAAATTCTTTCCCTCCATCCAACTCCTCTCCCACTCATTGAGGAGGCAAGCAAAATGATATCATTATAATAATATGGCTTTGAACCTTAGTGTTATTAACAGAAAGAGAAGTCAAGAGGAGGACCAAGCTGAGGGTGGAAGATGACCAACTCATCTTGGGACAAATAGAGTTTGAGGTGTTAGTGGGATATCCAGGTAGGGAATTCTAATGGTGGTGGGCAGAGCAGAATAGCAGTCTGGAACTTGGGAGAATGGTCAAGGCTAGAAATAAAGACTTGGAAAATATCTGTAGAGAAGTGATAGTTGAAACTATGAATGTTCATAGCATCATAGACATGGAGACTAAGGACCATTTTTTTTTCATAGTGGATAGCATGTAAAGCATGGAGTCAGAAGGATTCATCTTCCTAAGTTCAAATTTAGCCTCATGTATTAGCTGTGTGACCCTGGGCAATTCACTTAACTCTGTTTTCCTCAGTTTTTTCATCAAAATGAAAAGGAAATGGCAAATCACTTCAGCATCTTTTCTAAGAAAACCCTAAATGAAGTCTCAAAGAGTAGGTGCAACTGAAACAACTAAATAATAACAAAGTCAGACTGTATTGGGGAAAAGTAAGGATGGAATGGAGAAATGGAAGCAGAGAGGACAGACTTAGCCAATCTCACCCACAGCACTGCTGATTGATACAGCTATCTAGATTTTCTCACCAAACTCCCTCTGTAGAACAAAGCATGTTTAAGAAGGCTCTTTGGGATTGGAGTGTTATTTTTGTCCATGAAACAGTGAAAAGTCAACCAGCCTAGGCTGACATTGGGCCCATACCTTGGCCAAGGAGTCAGTTCCAACCAGAGAACCTTGGGGGGTGGGGAGGGCTATTGTTAAATTTTTAGTGTATTTACACCTTAGAAAGGAGCAAGTGCTACAATCAGGGCTTGATGTACTGTTTTTCTTTATTGTCTAGACATAAGAATGTGTTAATGATATTCACTGCTGCTTGTCTTTGGATTTTGAAGAGGACCAGTGAAATCACAGGGTGAGGTTTTGATTTGCCTAAGAATTGGACTTGTGTGAGGCAGAATGGCCTCAAATTGTCAGCTTCACCCTCTCTTCTAGAGTCATTCAAATCCAATGGCAGGACTAAAGTAAGGATGACTGACAATGGCCTGGGATATAGTGGCTGACCTTGGTGTCTCCAGTGTTTGACCAAGCTCTAAGAGCTCCACAGTGCCTGCTTCAGCCCCCTTCACAGCCATTGAAACAAACTGCTCTCTGCCAGAGGAAGTCTTCATATACCAAGGACAGAGACCCCTGTTCCCCAACCCCATCTCACTTCCTATGGGTTTGAGTCCTGTCAGTTACTCTCAATCTGGTTTAGCCCATCTTCCAAGAAGGTTTCCTAAGGTATGACTACTGCTCATAACACAGGAGAGAGTTAAAGCATTATGGTATTTTTTTAACTTTTATTACCATTTTAAAATAAATGTAGATAGTGGCAAAAAAATGGAAAATGAGGGAATGTCTTTCGATTGGGGAATGGCTGAACAAATTGTGGTATCTGTTGGTGATGGAATACTATTGTGCTCAAAGGAATAATGGACTGGAGGAATTCCATGTGAACTGGAAAGACCTCCAGGAATTGATGCAGAGTGAAAGGAGCAGATACAGGAGAACATTGTACACAGAGATGGATATACTATGGTACAATCAAACATAAGGGACTTCTCTACTAGCAGCAATGCAAGGATCCAGTGCAAGGCTGAGGGACTTATGAGAAAGAAAACTAGCCACATTCAGAGGAAGAACTGGGGGAGAAGAAACACAGAAGAAAAACAACTACTTGAACACATGGGCTGATGGGGATATGATTGGGGATGTAGACTCTATGCTATCACCCTTGTGCAAATATCAATAATATGGAAATAGGCTGACCCAGTGGAATTGCTTGTTGACTATGGGAGGTTGGAGGAAAGAGAGGAGGGAAAGAACATGATTTATGTCACCATGGACAAAAAAAATTCTCAATTAAATGAGCTTAAAAAAATATAGAGCATCAGTTCTAAGGCAGAAAAGCAGTTAGGGTTAGGCAATTGGGGTTAAATGACTTGCCCAGGGTCACATAGGACTAGGGCTAGTTTTGAACTCTAGTTCTCCCATTTTAGGCCTGACTCTCTTGAGTTAAAGCATTATGTAACTAGAAAATGGTGACCCATTGGCTCCTCACTTGCTGCCAAAGTTTGCTTCATCTGAGTAATTCATTAAGATTCTATTATTCTTATGCACAAAATTAAAAGCATTTATAAGTGTAAAGTCTTGTTACTATTATATATGCTGCAAGAGAGTTTGGACAAAGGAGCAAAGTTGGTATAAATATTTCTTATTTACTAAAACACATAACATTTGAGGGAGAAAAGTTAGTGTAGATATTTCTCATTTGCTAAAATATATAACCATTGCTGGGCTCAAGAGACTATATTGGGTAGCTTAAAAGCTTAGACACTATGATTTCTGGACTTCTATGAGGGTCTGCTGATATAGAATATACCTCCCTAATGCCTGAAACTCTACCAAGAGAGTCATTCTTTTGGTGTAATGCCAGGCTTAAAGGCAAATAGTCCCCATGGGTCAGGATAAGATAACTTTTAACAGTCATTTACCCTTTAGAACAAATGAGTTTTGCATTTTTCCTATGAGCAGATTTTTCATGAGGTCAGTAGGGAGAGAGTTAGAATTATCAGGGTGCTGAGAATGGACAAATAGAAGAAGAGGAAGGCTGGGCAGAGAAGACAAATGAGGCCTACTTCATAATATTGTTTAAGCCAATAGAATTCAGGGAGCAATTATTAAGCATTTATCTTGTGCCAGACAGTGTTTGACATTAAAGAAAGAGAAAAATGAATCTTCTACCTTTAACGAATGCATGTTCTACTACATATGGATAAGTAAATCTAAGATACATACAAAATAAATACAAAATAATTTATGGGGAACACCAAATTGGGAAAATTTGGAGAGAATTATAATATAGAGTAGCATTTAAGCTGGGTTCACCTATTTTTTTCAGTTGTGTCTGTCTTTTCGTGACTCTATTTGGGATTTTCTTGGCAAAGTTACTAGAATGGTTTGCTATTTCCTTCTCTAGGTCATTTTTGCAGATGAGGAAACTGAGGCCAACAGTGTTTAGCGACTTGCTCAGGGCCATACAGCCAGTAAATATCTGAGGTTGGATTTGAACTGAGGAAAATAAGTTTTCCTGGCACTAGGCCCAATACTCTATGCACCATGGCACCACCTAGCTTGCTTACATTTAAACTGAATGTTGTAGGAAATTAGGAATCGAAAGAGGTGGATGGATATGAGAAGAGAGAACATTATAGATATGAACAACAGCTTGTGGGAAAACTTAGGAGGCAGGAGATGGAATCTTATATATGGAGAACAGCAAGTGGGAGCATTTAGCCAGAATATAGACTGTATGAGATAGAATCATGGGAAACAGAAAAGAAAGAGCGAATTTAAATTGTGAAGGGCTTTAAGTGTTGAAAAGAGGAGTTTGTATTTTAACCTATAGGCAACTAGGAGTTATTGAAGCTTCTTGAGCAGGACAGTAATGTAGTCAAATCTGTCATATGAGTATCAAAGTGTCAGGTATGTAGAGAGGGGAAAGGCTAGATATAGAGAAACCAATTAGGAAGCTATTTTAATAGTCTAGTTGAGAAGTAATGATTTCAATACAATTTAAATCAATTAACATTGATCAAGTGCCTATAGTGTGCCAGGCATTGTGCTAAGCAATGGGGATATAAAGACAGCAAAAGATAGCCCCTGACTTCAAGGAGTTTACAATCTAATGGGGAAGATAATGTGCAAACAAATATATACAAAGTTAGCTAAATATGAAACAACAGGAAATAATTAAAAGAGGAAAAGCACTGGAATTAAGGAGACTAGAGAAAGCACCCAGGTACCTAGTTGGCCCAGCGGATAGAAAGTTGGGGCTGGAGTCATGAAGATTTGAATTCAAATTTGATCTCAGATATTTACTAGCTGTGGGGAAAGTCACTTAACCTTGTCTATCTCAGTTTCTTCAACTGTAAAACAAGCTGGAGAAGGAAATGGCAAATCAATTTGCCAAGGAAACCCCAAATGGGGTCACAAAGAATTGAACATGACTGAAACAACTGAACAACAACAGGGAAGGCTTCCTTTAGAAGGTGAAAGTTTAGTTGGGATTTAAAGGAGGTCAGGCAGATCAGTAGTTGGAGCAAAGGGACAGTGTTCCAGGCATGGGAGATGACCAGAGAGAATGCCTGGAGCTAAGAGATGGAATGTTTTGTTTGTGCAACAGCCAGGAGGCCAGTGTCTTTGGCCAAGAATATTTACTGAGGAGTAAGATGTAAGAAGACTGAAAAGAGAAAAGGTGGCAAGGTTATGAAGAGCTTCGAATGCCAAGCAGAACATTTGATATTTGATCCTGAAGCCAATGGGGGAACCCTGGGACCTTAATGAGTAGGGAGTATGCTTTAGGAAAATCACTTTCATAACTGGATGGAGGATGGACTGGAGTTGAGACTACACTGGAAGCTGGCAGCCCCACCAGCAGGCTGGTGCAAGAGTCCAGGTATGAAGTGAAGTCACTGAATAATACCCTAAGTATATTTCTAATAATTAACTATAATAGAAAGATCTATATTTACACAGTATGGTTCTTAAAGAGCCACAAAAATAGTAATATGGTTCAGTTAAATACCATTAAAATGTTTTTCAAAAAAAATGACTTGATGGTTCACCAGAGAGATGGCAGTATCAGAGGAAAGAAGGGGGTATAGCTGAGAGATGAGGGAAATCAGTAGGCATTGTTGACATAAGGACTTGAAGTAGAGTTACAGAGGGAAAGGATCAGATGTGAGAGGTGTTGCCTAGAGGTAAATGGAGGGGTAAAGAGCAAACCAGAGTCATTGCTTCTAGTGCAAGGGGTCAGCACCAGGCAACAGAACCAGGGCACAAATCCAAGACATCCCCCAGGGCTGCTTTTGACCTTCCAAATCTCCCCTGGCCCTAAATTTCCCTGCTGCAGAGGGTGGCACGTAACTGCCTGGTCAGACTGTCTCCTCTCTTTCCCTGTGAGATTTATTTCTGAAGGTCCAGCGTCTGGCTTCTCCTGCTGCAAGTGAGTGAGCCGTGCAGGGAAGCACGAGTCTGGCTGGGACTGAGGGCCAGACAATGAACAACGAATAGAAAAAGAGGCAAACATGTGATCTAGGAAGGAATGTGGCAGTATCAGCTGGGGCAGAGAGAATAGGGATGAAAAGATTGGTCTCACTTCTGGCACCTCACACTCCAGGGATGGCATTGTAGATTAGGACTCAGAAAATTATGGGTTCAAATTCCACCTCTGACACTTAGTATATCATCATAGACACTTCAGCTTCTTCATCTGTAAAATGGGAATGATGGCTGGAACATCCTTCATGATTTTGCTGTGAGGTCCAAATTTTTTTTTAAAGCATATAAAATGCCTTATGAACTGTAAAGGTGTGTAGATATAGCTCTCTCTCTCCTTTCTCTCTCTCTCTCTCTCTCTCTCTCTCTCTCTCTCTCTCTCTCTCTCTCTCCTTTCTCTCTCTCTCTCTCCTTTCTCTCTCTCTCTCTCTCTCTCTCCTTTCTCTCTCTCTCTCCTCTCTCTCCTTTCTCTCTCTCTTTCTCTCTCTCCTTTCTCTCTTTCTCTCTCTCCTTTCTCTCTTCCTTTCTCTCCCCTCTCTCCTTTCTCTCTCTCTTTCTCTCTCCTTTCTCTCTCCTCTCACTCTCTCATCTATCTACCTATCATCTCTATCATCTATCTTTCATCTATCTATATGTCCATCTATCTATTAATCTATCATCTATCAATCTATTTACCATCTCTCTCTAATCTTATCTATCTGTCTATCATATATATCATCTATTATCTATCTCTCTACCTTTCATCAATCAATCCACCAGTCAATCTATCTGTCATCTATCAATCTATCATCTCTCTCTCTAATCTTATCTACCTATCATCTATCATCTATTTACCTTTCATCTATCTATATGTCCATCTATCTATTAATCTATCATCTCTATCATCTATCAGTCTATTTACCCTCTCTTTTCTCTTCTCTCTGTCTCTGTCTCTGTCTCTGTCTCTGTCTCTGTCTCTGTCTCTCTCTCTCTCTCTCTCTCTCTCTCTCTCTCTCTTTCTCTCTCTCCTCCTCCTCCTCCTCCTCCTCCTCCTCCTCCTTTGTCTCTCTAACTGATATGTCTGTGTATGAGCTGAGTGCTGGGGATACAGAAAGGCAAAAAATAGTTCCTGCCCTCCAGTAGCTTATAGTCTAATGAGGAAGACAACAAGCAAACAAGTATGTACAAAGTAGGCTATTAATAGGATAATAGGAAATAATTAAAAGAGGAAATCTATATATCCATGTGCACACATGTTTATACACATAAATACATGTATATATATGCACACATATCTACCCTCTTTTAATATAGATATATACAGGAAGCTATATGGCTCAGTGAATAGAGCACAGGGCTGGAGTCAGGAAGACTGAATTCAAGTCCAGTCTCAGACACTTACTAGCTGTGTGAATCTAACTTCTGTTCACCTTAATCTACTGAAGAAAGGAATGGCAAATCCCTCCAGTGTCTTTGCCAAGAAAACCCCATACGCGGTCACGAGAGTCAGACGTGACCGAAGAACAACAAATACGTATATACATATAAAAATAGACATGCGTGTGTCTGTTCCTCTACAACATACATATGTGTAT
>NW_025390087.1:0-11759 GCF_016433145.1 Gracilinanus agilis | reverse complement strand
TTTATATATATATATATATATATATATATCTTATATATTTCATAACATATATTTGCCAATTCAAGCCACTTTACATTGGGCACCAAAAGGTCAAATATTAAAATATAGCCGGGCAGAAAAAATCATTCCAAAGTTACAGTGGTCACTCATTAAAACAACTGTAGTTCTAAATAAAGCAAATGGATAGCACCATCACTCAGGATAGCTGTCAGTCAGATCAGCAGGAAGGGCAGTGAGGTGGCTAAATGGATAGAGAACCAGGACTGGAGACAGGCGTTCTTGGGTTCAAATCTGGTCTCAGACAGTTTGTAGCTGAGTGACCCTGGGCAAGTCACTTAACTCCAATTGTCCAGGTCTTATCACTCTTCTGCCTTGGAACTGATATTTAGTATCGATTTTAATACAGAAGGTAAGGGTTTAAATATCATAACAGTAGGCAACAATTCAGAAACGTACATGGCTGGCATGTTTTTGACCATAGTAAGAGGAAAATTGGTTCTTTTTTCAAAAAAAGAATAGCTAGTTGTTCTCTTTTGAACTCAGCAGGGGGAAAAAACCCTAAATTTTGAATCAAATGTAAAACAATAACGTGACAAAAAGTAATGCAGATTGGAAAAAAGAATGAAAAGTTCCTATTATTTTCCAAACCTACTTTTTTGGCCTTTTCTCTTAGAGGTCTTTATTATATAGGACATAAGAGACATTTCTGTATTAATCAACATCTTTGACCAGTAGTAAAGCCATTGAAAGTGGCCAGCTAGGTGCCCATCCTGAGTTCCACATAAAGTTACTTCTTTCTGATGATAATTTCACATTAGCTTTGTGTAGGGGAAAAAGTCATGTGTTCAGAAGAGCTGGTAAGCCCCAAAGGAGATCGTACTGTGTTTCCAGTCATTGCCTGTTGTGGACAACAGAGTAGGTCCATGCTACTTTTAATTTAGGTCATTGTCTTGTTCTGTTCTCTCATTAGAACTATGTAAATATCGCTATGTCTTCTTTTTAGTCATGACCAGAGAAACAGAAAACACATGTTTAATATCCTTCTTATTTGTAGGTTTTAATTCTCATTTTCAGTCTTCTGGTGAGACTGGGTTTTGTGTAACTCTTGGCTACATATTATTATCCCTCCTTCTTACCATCTAGCCTGTGTACTTCCTCCTTTCAACCTGTGTGTTCTTGATAAGGGATTTCATACCATTTCTTGAGCTTAAGTTACCCCTGGTCGGTCAGTATACACAACGAGTAGGCATCTCTTCATTACCCTGTGGGTCAACCGCAACTGGGATTCTTTAGAAATGCATTTTCCCATGACATCTATATCTACATATCTCTAAATACATAAATATATATTTTCTGCTTTTAATTCCTTAGTTCATTCGTATATATATGTATGTATTAAAAGGATAGGTAAGAAGCTGGCAATCCTCAAAATTCTGCACAATTTCTTGAGTGTAACCTATTCTATTCTATACCTTTTATTCGTTATGGTTCCGGGTCATTGTTCATCTGCATCACCCAAATCTAAATCCATATAGTGATGGGCTAATTCAATGGGCTGCCCCTCCAACAGGGTTTCAGTCTAAGCAACAGGCATTTTTCATCTACTTTGTTTCTTCAGTATGTGCAGTTCGGCCATTCTCTTTAAAAGAAGTATGAGTAATGATGGTATTTCTACCATCTATGTTTGGTTCAACGAAAAGAGGAAAATAAATTGCACAAGTCGATAATTCATGTTAGGTTTTTAAAAAGAATACAGTGATATTTGACTAAAAATTAAACTTACATGGCACAGCTGGTGATTTGGATGCTTTAATAACTGTGTGACATACATCGATCAACAGTTTTCAAGAATGCAATTAAGCACAGGTAGAACCAAACCATATTGGGGTTCATTTCATCCTATTCTGATCATTCGGAAGGTAGACTGGCTATCACTGTACCAGCACAAAGTGGAAGTTCATCAAGAAACGCCAATGCTGAATGCTGGAGAGCAGACATTACTGTATTCCATAAGAACCCTCCCTCTCAACTGTGTTCCAATACCACGTTAGTCATAACTCTCATCGCCTTTGATCTAGCCTATTAGAAGAGCTTTCTCATGGCTTTTCTTACTTCAAATCTAGCCTCAACACTTAGCTGCATTTCTTTCTCAACTGACTCTGCCTCCTAGAAAGAATCCCTAGCTTTTGGTAACACAAAGCCCAAGTAGCTTCTCCACAAAACCTTTTCTGCTCTTCCCCATCTATCTGGTTTTCATTCTAGAGAGAAGTTATTTATTTACAAGCAGAGTATATATGAGCTCCTTAAGAGTTGGGCCATTTTCTTCTTGAAATCACCAGCACCCAGCTCAATGGCTGATACATAGTAGGGAAAGGCTATAAGGGCTGGATTTAGGTTATCACCAGGAAAGGAAATGCCCCAAAGAAGAAACTATCATTACCAACGCAATTTGACACCTGCTTTGCAATGAATTCATGATCTAAGAGACTTACCTAGAGTACTAAGAGAAGTGACTTTCTCAGTCACAGTAAGTATGTGTTAGAGGCAGAATACGTACCTCCGTCTTTCGTGGTTCAAAGATCAATTCACTCTGTGCTGTAGCATGCTGTTTTTTGTTACCTAGTTTGTTAGCTGATTAAATTTTAGCTCAAATTGTTTCTTAAATGCTGTGAGGATATATAAGTTTTGGGGAATGCGTGGTGGTCACAAATAAACTTAAAATGATTGGGCCCCCAATTCTTTATCTTTCATTACAATCTAATTAATCCTCATATATTTAAAGATATCTTGCATGGGGTGGGGGTAGCTAGGTAGTTCAGTGCAGTGAAAGCAAGGCCTAGAAACAGGAGATCCTGGGTTCAAATCTGTCCTCACACACGTCTTAGTTGTGCAACTCTGGGCAAGTCACTTAACTCCCATTGCCTATTCCTTACCATTCTTCTGCCTTGGAACCAATACATAGTATTCATTCTAAAGTGGAAGATGAGGGTTTAAAAAAAGAGATACTGCATGGGAAAAGGTGAAAATTGGTTAAAGCTAAATTAAGAAGCAAAAGAAGAATATCCATGGTAAACCATAAACGGTGCCTTTCTTCTCATCTCTAATATGTTTCTATATCTCTTCCTTGAAATCTTCTCTACCATAAACTGGTAGCTAACTGTTCAAATATGACACTGGAGAATTATGCCAGCATAAATGTACTTCTGAAGGCTCAGAGTCAGATTTAAGTCTTGTCTCAACTTTCTAATTCTGGTTTTGATGAAAGAAGTTCATCTCAGCAGACTTTTCAAAGGGCCCAATTACACACAGAGCCCTATGGGAGGCACTAGGAGGGGGTGCAGAGTGGGGTATTAAACAGATGGATAACTATAATATACATCAATAAAAAATTATATAAATGAAGAACAGACAAAATGTTTTGTGACATCCAAGTAAAGAAAAGCCACTACTGATGTGATTGGGCAGCGATGAAGGGATGCTTCGTAGTGGAGGTGGCATTTGGTATTGGTTTTAAAGATCAGAAAGGAAATAATCTAGACAAAGACTTGAAGGTGGGCAGACACAAGACACATGTTTGAGATGATGAGAAAACTATAAAACATAACTTATGAGAAGAGAGCTCTTCAAGGATTGTAGAACATCACCAGGAAACTACACTGATGATTTGGGAAGCCCAACCACCACAATGTCCCGGGAAGTTAGGGAGAAGTATGTTCTGTGGACATCACATTTTAGAAAGAATATTAAGTAAGGGCAACCAGGAAGGTGAAGGGCCTTGAGTTTGTATCATGAAAATTGGCTAAAGGTCTTGGAAAAGACAAGGGAAAGAAGAGTTGATTTCAAACATTCGAAAGGCTGTTTCACAGAGAGAACACCAGACTCGTTCTTTTTGGTTACAGATGGAAGAACAAGAAGTAATGGGTCAAAGTTGTAAATATTCATATAAAGGTTTGATGTCAAGAAATATGTCTTAATTAGAGCTAGCCCAAAACAGAATGGGTCAGGCATTTTGAAAAAGGGATTCTTTGGGAGTACAGGTGAACTGCATGGCTGCTTGGGTCTTTTTCAATTTTGTAATTCTGTTATTCTAGCCATACAGTGGCAGTGTACTTGACATACACAGAAAATCAAAACAGGAAGACGAGTTATACATACATACTCAGTAGTAATGTCAAGTCAGTCAGGGACTCGGGTAGTAATGTTATCAACCCGGAATTTAGAACTAATCATTTTGGAGAAGATATATCCTTAATTGAATAATTATTCATAGGTACTCATTGAATCTTTAAACAAGGATGTTCCAGATGGAAGAATTTCCTGGTCTTGGACATGAGAAAGTTTGTATTTTAGATGAGATCACTGAGCGATACACTCAATTCCATACACTTTTTTAACTCCTATTTTATGTCCTAGTAACAAGTCTAAGACAGAAGAACAAGAGCTAGACAAACAGGGCTAAGTGACTTGTCATGCTGCTAGTCCGAGGCCAGATCTGAACCCAGATGGTCTCTTTGAGTCCAGGCCTGGTACTCTATCCACCATGCTATCTCTAGCTGCCTCTAACACATACGCTGTTTCCTCTTATATGAACGAATCAAGTTTGCTAAGTTTTAATAAGCCTTTTCTTCCTCATGTACAAATGATTCTCTGTGAAGTATAGTGACACTTTGAGAACCCTGGGAAAATCATTTGGTAAACTTCCTCTGTGATGGACTTGCAACTGCTTATCCCAAGGAATACTTAATTTAGCTTCCAAAGATGCAGAGGGAAACAAAGAGGAGGGAGACCAAATGACAATCCAGAGAGACAGAGAAAGTGAGCTGCATGATTTTCTGGTGTCATTTGACAACATGATACAGGTTAAATAGTCTACTGGTGCGACCTCTTTCTAGATCTCAGAAGACAATGCTTGTGCTCAAAAACTCTGAAAAGAATTTAAAATTTAAGTTTGAGCTTATTTATTAACCTGACAGAAGACAAATTCCAACAACACATCATGGCATGGAATTCTCAGAGACTATGGCAGCAAGGCGCGGGCATATTCTTCATGGCTGGATGTTTCCAGGATCTACCTGGCAAGAGATGTTGAGCTTGTCCAGGCTTACTGCAGTCTGGAAAAGCTTATCATCCTAGGAAACACTGAACCCTATTGTCCAAGCATAGAAGAACTCCGAGTTGTGTCACCAGAGCGAGCGCTCTCCCAAGGACTGAGCTCCTATGAACTGAACACTAGTAAGCCTCTCTTAGGTTCGAGAAATGTATTTGACCAGTTGCCTTAAACATAATGGAAATGCCAATTCAAAAGCACTTTTCAACAAATAAAGGCAAGCTAAAGGAACTCACTAAGAGCATTAAGAGCGATCAAGAAATTACAGAAGGACGATTACTCAACAAGTGTGTGTTGAGTATCAGGGGAAAATACTGTTCAATTTGGTGGTCTAGTGCTGGACTTGGAGTCAGGAAGACCTCAGTTCAAACCATTAATGTCAAGTATTTACTAGCTGTGTGATCCATGGCAAGTCATTTCACTTCTGCCTGCCCCGATTTCCTCATCTGGAAAATGAAGACACTACTAGCTAAAACGAGATGGCTATAATAATATAATAACTACCCCCAGGGTTGTTGTAAGGATAAAAACGAGATGTTTGTAAAGCATTTTGAAAACCTTAAAGTGCTATATAAATGCTATTATTATTATTGTTAGTATTTTTATTAAAAATAAAAGCAGATGCAGCAACAAGAACCTGAATATTTAAAAAGGGGGAAGAGGCATATTTTCCATAATTTATTTTGATTCATGAAAGCCAGTGAAGTATAAGAGTTGCCTTGAACACTCTCCCAAAAGCTAAAATTAATTTGAATGCCTAAGCAAGATACTGCACGGTAGCGAAACATGGAAGGTTCACTGACAATGAATATTCTATTCCCGAAACCTCAAAAGAAAAAGAAAGACTATTTGTGCAGTCAAGCATCCAAAATGATAGACTACACAAACATAGAGGACAAGGAGGAAAATCACATGCTTAATGGAAATATGGTATTAATTGATAGTGCTTACCCCAAAACTTAATGGAAAAGACTGAAAAGCTAGACAGCAGAAGTCAAATCCCTAGTACTGAATAAAGAAAGGGATATTCCCAACTTCTTATGTCAAACATGATTCTGATTTCCGGTCCTTACCTCTTTTATAATATTTCAAAGACTTTCACATGTGGATTGTTCCTAGTTTTACTCACTTTTGAGGATGTCCAACTGGGCCACCATTTAAAAGCTGCTCCCGAGGGGGGCAGCTGGGTAGCTCAGTGGATGGAGAGTCAGGCCTAGAGATGGGAGGTCCTAGGTTCAAATCCGGCCTCAGACACTTCCCAGCTGGGTGACCCTGGGCAAGTCACTTGACCCCCATTGCCCACCCTTACCACTCTTCCACCTAGGAGCTAATACACAGAAGATAAGGGTTTAAAACAAACAAACAAACAAACCCAAAAAAGCTGCTCCCCCTCAATCATCGAGAGAGTCATTGTTGTGGGTTTTTGGTGATGAAAATATCCCCCAAGATGAAGTTCTCCGGGGAGTATCTCTTGACCGTATATGATACAGAACTCGGATTTCAGCACTAGTGGCATTTTACGGTTTGCATCTATACAGTCCAATATGTTCTTAGTGCTAAAGCTCCTCATGATCCAATGCACTGTGCGCCAAGAAAACGCTAACTTCTGGGAATTTCATATCTTCAAGTCTTTTGAGATTTTGCTCCTCATGGGGAAGAAAGAGCCATTTTGAGCTTCATACTATTCTTTTACTTGTAATTCACTCATCAATAAGCAAACATTTATGAAGTACCATCTCTGGGCCAGAAACAGGAGATATAAGTAAAAAGAGGGAAATGATGCCTATTCATAAGGAGCTTACATTCTAATGGACTTAGAGGGCATATAGCTTTACTTCAAAAGGTGTAGACACCTTGAAATCAATTTCCTTATCCTAAGAGGGAAGGAAACTTCCATCAAAACCAAAGCCAGCGAATATTATCTTCTCAGGTCAAGGTTTCTTTTACAAATGTCTTTTTGACAGTGGGGGGGCCTGCCAGTTTGGGGCTCTTTGTAGACCTGGCTAACAGCTATTCAGAGACGATCAGCCTCTCTCTTCTATTCTGTTAACCCTCTCCTGAGTGCTAAGTTTGTCTATGAGCTTAGTTATTCTGAGGCAACTGTAGCATTTAGAAACTGGGCATTTCCTGTAAAGGGAAGGTAAAAAAGAAGAGGAGTGTGGGTGTGAGGGAGAACACTGCTGAGAGTAGAGGAAAGAACTAAATTAGGGGAAAAAAAGCCAAAATCTTCAAGCTGACTTTTTTTCTTTACCTTCAGGCTGTTTCTGTCCAGCTTTCTTTGATTCAGTGACGGTCCTTGTGAATGCTAATTAAAGACCTCTGAAGGCTTTCCCTCCAGGGTCCATAATGGAGGAGCACAGAGGGAAGAGCTTAGCACCTTAGAATATTCCATGGGGAGAAAGGGGGATTGTCTGACAGTGGTTGGCCAAATACAAAGTAGTTAGGAAAGAGATGGTACCTCTTCCCAGAGCTCTTCATTGCCTTTCCCATATTCCACTCATTTGATGGCATTGCTTTGCTGACTATTAAGAATCAGTTAATGCTCATAGGTAGAAATTGAACTTGATGATTCAAAGCCAACTTCCCATTGATGATGATAATTACTTGTATTTAGTTGGCAGCTAGGTGGCTCAGTGGATAGAGTGCTGGTCCTTGAGCCAGGAAGACCTAACTAAGTTCAGATCTAGTTTCAGATACTTTTTAGCTGTCTAACTCTGGGTAAGTCACTTAACCTCAGTTTGCCTTAATTTCCTAAACTGCAAAATGGGAATAATAACAGCACCTACTTTCCAGGGTTGTTGTGAGGATGAAATGAGAAAATACTTGCAAGGTGCTTATTAGCACAGGGCCTCACACACAGTAGGCACTACAGAAATTTGGCTAAGATTATGATTATTATCATCCGCACACTTCGATCATAGGTAAAGCCCTCATCAAAGTTCCGAAATGTTCTCAGAGAATAAGAGTTCTTTACCATTTTCCTAACTGGGCTCTTTACTTTTAATTTATTCCCATTAGCCTATCCTAAGTGATTTTCCTAAAACTCAGGTGTGGCCATGTCACTCACATACTCAAGAAACCTCAGGGGCTCTCTATTACTTCCAAGAACAAATGTAAACTCACCTGTTTGACTTCCAAAGACCTTTACAAACTGCCTCCTCTTCCCTTTCCAGTCTTCTAACACTTCACTCCCTTTCAAGCACTCTGAGACGCTGACACACTGACCTCCAGGCAGTTCCTTGCCCATAACACTCCTCTTTCATCCCTGTGCCTTTTCACTGGCCCTTCACCTATGTTTCCTCACCTCCTTAGCTTCTCTGGCTTCCTTCAAGACTCAACTCAGATTTTACCTTCTAGAGGAGGCCTCTTTTATTCTTCTTATGCCCCAAGCTACTTCTGCTTTCTCTGCCCACATTACCACCATTTTATACTGTAAACACCTTAGAGTACATAGCTATTTGCCTCTTTTCTTCTCTATTAGAATACAAACTCTTTGAGGGAAGAGATTGGATTTTTGCATTTCTCTGTATCTCCAGTGCTTGACATGGGGCCTAATGGGCCAGGCTCAAATTTGCTATTGTTTGCTACCTTATAGACCAACACAAAGGGGTGACTCGTTCCCCAACAGTAGGTCTGTCCCACAAGTCTTAGCCAGCCAAGTAATTTGTAAGCTTGGGTCTTCCAAGTGGAATGTCCATACTTTCCATAAGAAAACAGAATGAAAAGTACCAAAATACTAACCCACCCTGTAAACGCATTAAAGTAGAAACAGGAACTGCCCTGATCAATTTCCTTACACTTCTATTGTTAAAGCAAAAACATGTGCCTTGGTTATGGGCCTTGAGTACATAAAAGCTAGATGCACTTCAGAAGTAGGTTTGAATTCTAAGTTATACCTCTCATAGCAGCCAAATCATTAAAAGTGAATGGGATGACTATAAAAATAATAATAGTAATAACAAAAGCGTTGTAAGGTTTACAAAGAACAACTAGGTGGCCTGGAGTTAGGAAGAGTCATTTTCCTGAGTTCAAATGTGGTCTCCTAGCTATGTGATCCTGGACAAGTCATTTAACTCTGCCTGCCTCAGTTTCCTCATTTGTAAAATGAGCTGGAAGAGGGAATGGCAGGCCACTCCAGTATCTTTGCTAAGAAAAGCCTACATGAAATCAAGAAGAATCAGACATGGCTGATTTATAAATCATTTTACAAATATTATCTCATTTGACCTTCCCAATAACCCTTAGAGGTAGGTGCTATTATTATTATTCCCATTTTACAGATGAGAAAACTGAGGCAGACAGAAGTTAAGTTTCTTGTCTTGTACCACACAGCCCCCAAGAGTCTAAAGCTTCTAAGGAGCTGATTTCCTTTACTACAAACTTACATCATATAACCTCAGCTAGGCTCTCACCCTTCTACCATACTCCTAATTCATTCACCAGAATGACTGTTGCTACTTTTCCCCCTCTACTCAAAACCCCTGTCTCAAGCCATCCCCAGAGTGCCTCCTGGGTCACTAAGAAGAGAGATGCCATTCAGATGAAGATCTCAAAAATGAGCTGCTTAAGCCTTCAAAGCTTTTCAGCATCCTTACTCACCAGCACATCCTGACACAGAAAGAGCATGTGATGTCTACTCTGTGATAAACAACCACAACCACAACCTATACTTTTTCTTTAACCAATTGCTTTCAGCTTACTCCAACAGTCACCCTCTCTCATACATCTTTACTCGTCTTATCATCTCTAGCCCTTTCCCATCCATCTATAAGCATACTCAGGTCTCTCCAATCCTAAAACATTTTCTAGCCACCTCCTTTCTCATCTAGCTACCATTCCATTTCTTTCCCCAACCTACAATGCAAAACAAGTGCAAAAAGTTACCTACACATGTGGTCTAACTCTCCCCTTACAATCAGCATGGTGGCATCCCCTTCCCTAACCACTCATCACCAACAAGAAAAAACTACTCTTTTCAAAGGTCATCAATGGTCTCCTAAACTACCAAGCCCAAAAGCCTTTTTTTGGCCCTCATCCTCTTTTATGTATCTAAATCACTGGACATCACTGACTCCATCTTCAGACCTTTTTCTTCAGGATATATTTCAGAAAATGTATACTTTCCTAGGTCAACATCTACTTCTCAAGTCATAGCTTTTCTCTTACCAGCTATTCTTTTTTAAATCTAATTTTTACTTTCTACAGATAACATGTGGATACAATTTTTATTAATATTTTCTGACATTTTGCGATGTATATTCTTTCCCACCCCGTTCTCCTTCCCAAGATCACAGGTAAAAAGATATAGCTTGTACATATGTTGTCATACAATACATATTCCCATGTTTATCATAATGTGTACTTACCAGCGATTCTTCATCCCAAACACGTTAAGAAGGGAAAGCATCACCAAGAGGTTGTGGCCTTGACTCGAGTTCTCTTCTGAATTCTCTCCCGTCCTTGGAATTTCCATTTACTCCCATATCTTCAACTACCATAATCGACTATAACCTTTGACCTTGCTACAGGACTCTGGACATGTATCTCCAAAGGCCTGCTGGACATTTCCCAATGGTAGCTTGAATTCAATATGTTCTCAGCTGGGTTATTATTTTCTCCCTCAACCTATTCCTTCTTCTGTCTTCTTCTTTTCGGTGAGTGGTGTTATTCCTTCTTTACCCAGCCTCCAGTGTGCAAATTACTGGGCTTACTTTCACCCTTTTGGCTCCTTCACTGATCACATTTAAACAGTTACCAAATCCAGGTGATTCTATATCCACACTACCTTTTCCACATTTCCTTTCTTCTTTATTCCAATTGCTGCCATTAAAGAATAGGCTTGCAATAGCAAAAGAACTTCTTGCCTTGATTCTTTCCCCCTCTAAGCTATTCTTCATAATGCTTCCAGAATCGTGTTCTTTAAACACAGATCTGCCAAAGCATGATTTCGTACAAAAATTCTGTACAAAAATTTTCAATGACTCCCTAGTACATACCAGGTAAAATTCAAACTTTTTACCTTAGCATTCAAGACACTCCATAATGGCACCACCTATTCTTTCTAGTCTTATTTCATATCCTTCTTTTTTTTTTCTTTTATTTCCTTAAAAATTTTTTTTTTACCTTCTGTCTTAGAATCATTACAAAGTATCAGTTCCAAATCAGAAGGGAGGTAAGGACTGCAAAACTGGGGTTAAAAGAGTTGTCCAAGGGTCACACATTTAGGAAGTATCTGAAGTCAAATTTGAACTCAGGACCTTCTGTCTTTGGGCCTCACTCCCTACTCACTAAGCCACATATCCTTCTAAACAAACTATACTCCAGTTCAAATGGACTAGTCTCTGCCTCCTGACCCTCTGCATATACCCCCCTTAGATTCCTTGTCTTTTCTTACATTGTTCCCTATATCTGATTTCTCCTCCTACTTTTTTTCTACCTGTTGAATTTTTTTCCATATTTTCAAGCTCTTGGATTCCATAAAGCTGTTTATTTTGAAGCTCCCCTCATGCACTCGCATATCACTTTGGATTCTATTTATCTCTTACTGGCATAAATTCAGGCTTAGACACTATGCTCAAGAGCCTGGGCAGTGCCTTACTTTGAGCAGAGCCTATCAGGATGTTCTTTTTTTTTCTACCAGGATATTCTGCTC
>NW_025390086.1:0-5522 GCF_016433145.1 Gracilinanus agilis | reverse complement strand
CTTCCCTTCCTTCCTTCCTTCCTTCCTTCCTTCCTTCCTTCCTTCCTTCCTTCCTTCCTTCTTTCTTTCTTTCTTTCTTTCTTTCTTTCTTTCGAAGCCCAAAAAGAGTGGCAATGGAGAACATTTCTATGAATCTTCATCTCCTAGATCTGGGGATTTGCTTGCTTGAGCTCAGGAAAGTGAAAGTGTCAAGGACAGGAATTACAAGGAAATGGCTATCAGTGGCCTAGAGTGGATGAAGACAATGTCAGGAAATACTTTGTATTAATACTGTATAGGCTTTAATGATCTAAATTATTAGTAGCATATTGGAAGGCACACTTTTATAATCAACCACATAACACATGCTATTCAGAAGCAATAAACAGTGTGATTTCCCACTTTCTGTTAATATTAAAATTTTCCAGAGACTGAATCTTAATTTATACTTATTTATTAAATAAAAAAGAGCAGGCCAGAGAAAGAAAAGGCACCAACCATATGTGGCCAGCTTCCTCCAAGAGCTGATAGGTCCTCACTTTCACTCTTACTTCAGCTCTTCATGATGTCCCTCTCTAAAACGCCTCCAATTGGAAGACTCTAACTTCACTCTGGGCAAGAGGTGGATTTTCTTGATACCAGGCAATCAGGAGACCTTCAGAATAACTGAACAGTGGGTATGCCCACTTTCCCCCACTACCTTTCCTCTACCCCACAATCTTAAGAGGCTTGTTTACAAAGAAAGTCATTGTTTCCATTCTTATTCAATAAGAGTGTTGGCGAAGAAACAAAGTTGTAGCTTCCATTTTAAGATTAAGCCATTATCTCTTCAAAATCCAAAGGTTGCCTTGGGGTCCAAAGAAAGGGGTACAGGCTAGTGTTAATTCTCTACAGTTCTCAGCATCAGGTTGACATGAAAGCTAAAGAATTTTGTGGTCATGGTGACTCATGCAGATTATCCACTACTTCAAGTAAGCAAGCATTTATTAAGCATGTGCTGAGGGTACAAAGAAATCGAAAAACTTAGCCTGTGCTCTCAAGAGGCTTACAATCAAATTGGGGGTGGGGATGGGCAGGGGACATACAGACAACCTATACACAGAAACATATAAGATATATGCAGAATTTATTGCTTTTTATCACAAATATCTCTGACAAAGGCCTCATTTCTCAGGTTTATTGAGAATGGAGTCCCATTTATTAGAATATATCATTCCCCGACTGATAAATGGTCAAAGGATATGAATAGGTAGTTCTCAGATGAAGAAATTGAAATTATGTTTAGTTATATGTACAAATGTTCCAAGTCACTATTGATTAGAGAAATGCAAATTAAAATAACTCTGAAGTACTACCTCATACCTCTCAGATTGTGAAATATGTCAAAAATGGGAAATGATATTGGTGGGGATGTGGGAAAAATAGGACACTAATACATTGCAAGGGAGTTGGGAATTGATCCAACCATTTTAGAGGACGATTTAAAACCATGTCCAAAAGGCCATCAAACTGTCCATACCCTTTTACTACTCGTAGGTCCGTATACCAAAGAGCTTTGAAAAAAGGGGAAAGTTTATCTGGAATAACAAAAGATCAAGAATATCAAGGGAAATAATGAGAAAAAAAATATGAAGGAAGGTGGCCTAGCAGTACCAGATCTTAAACTGTACTATAAAGCAGCGGTCATCAAAACAATCTGGTACTGGATAAGAGACAGGAGGGTGGATCAATGGAATAGACTAGGGGTAAATGACTTCAGCAAGCTAGTGTTCGATAAACTTGAAGACCCCAGCTTTTGGGACAAGAACCCACTATTTTATAAAAATTGCTGGGAAAATTAGAAAACAGTATGGGGAAATTAGGTTTAGATCAACATCTTACACCCTATACCAGTGGTTCCCAAACTTTTTTGGTCTACCGCCCCCTTTACAGAAAAAAATATTACTTAGCCTCCTGGAAATTAATTTTTAAAAATTTTAATAGCAATTAATAGGAAAGATAAATGTACCTATGGCCATCACCACCTCCCTAGATCGCTACAGCACCCACTAGGGGGTGGTAGTGCCCACTTTGGGAATCACTACCCTATATCAAGACATATTCAAAATGGATGAATGACTTAAATATAAAAAGTGAAATCATAAATAAATTATGTGAATATAGAATAATATTCCTGTCAGATCTGTGGGTAAGGAAGGAACTTAAGACCAAGCAAGAGATAGAGAACATTGCAAAATATAAAATGAATGACTTTGATTATATCAAATTAAAAAGGTTTTATACAAACCAAACCAATGCAACCTAAGTTAGAAGGAAAGCAACAAACTGGGAGAACATTTTTATAACAAAACTCTCTGGCAAAGGTTTAATTACTCAAATATATAAGGAACTAAGCCAAATCTACAAAATATCAAGCAGTTCCCCAGTCAACAAATGGTCAAGGGACATGAATATGCAGTTTTCATAGGATGAAATAAAAACTATCAACAAGCATATGAAAAAGTGTTCTAAATCCCTCCTGATTAGAGAAATGCAAATTAAAACAACTCTGAGGTACCACCTCACACCTAGCAGATTGTCCAATATCCAAAGGAAAGTAATAAATGTTGGAGAGGATATGGCAAAACTGGGACACTAATACATTGCTGGTGGAGTTGTGAATAGATCCAACCATTCTGAAGGACCATTTGGAACTATGTCCAAAGGGCTTTAAATGACTACCTACCCTTTGACCCAGCCATACCACTGCTGGATTTGTACCCCAAAGAGATAATAAGGGAAAAGACTTATACAAAAATATTCATAGCTGTACTCTTTGTGGTGGCAACAAATTGGAAAATGAGAGGGTGTCCCTGGATTGGGGAATGGCTGATTAATTTATGGTATATGCTGGTGATAGAATACTATTGTGCTAAAAGGAATAATAAACTGGAGGAATTCCATGTGAACTGGAAAGACCTCCAGGAAGTGATGCAGAGTGAAAGGAGCAGAACCAGAAGAACATTGTACACAGAGATGGATACACTGTGGCACAATTGAACATAACGGACTTCTCTACTAGCAGCAATGCAATGATCCAGGACAATCCTGAGGGACTTATGACAAAGACACTATCCATATCCAGAGAAAGAACTGTGGAACTAAAAATAATTAGAAAAACATATGATCAACCCAGTAGTGTGATAGGGATGTAATTCGGATTTTGATGTTAAAGGATGGCTCTACTGGAACTCTGAATATCATGGAAATAGGTTTTGAATAATGATACATGTCTAACCCAGTGGAACTGCTTGTCGGCTTTGGGAGGGGAAGGAGAGAACAGGGTAGATAGGGTTCATGAATCATGTAACCATGGAAAAATATTCTAAATAAAAATTAAAAAAAGGGGGGGGGAGAACCTACTTGTACAAAAATATTTAAAGCAACTCTTTCTGTAGAAACAGAAGGGATGCCTATTCATTGGGGAAAAGCTACACAAGCTGTGGTATATGATTGGGATGGAATACTATTGTGCCATGAGAAATGATGAAGAAGACGATCACCAAAAAACCTGGAAAGACTTCTATGAACAGATGCAAAGAGAAGTGAACAGAACCAGAGCATTGTATATGGTCACAGCAATAATGTACAATGATCAACTGTGAACAACATAACTTTATCAGCAAGGCAAGGATCTAAGACAACTCTAAATGACTCATGAAACAAAAGGCAACCCACCACTATAGAAGGTGCAGAATCTGAATGCAGATTGAAGCCTATCATTTTTCACTTTATTTCTTTTGTGATTTTTTTTCTTGTACAGCGACATATATCCTCTTTCATAAAATGATGAACATGGAAATATGTGTAGTCTATATTTTATTACCTGCCCTCTGGGGAGTGGGGAGAGGGAGAGAACATGGATTGCAAAATGTCAGAAAACAATTATTAAAAAATATATCTACATGTAATCTGGAAAAGAAAAAAAAAACACAAACTTAAAAAAAGGAAAAAAAAATTTAGCCACAAAAGAGAATTAGAGGATAATAGATAGCAGAATGGAAGAGTCAAGGGTTTATTTATTCTTATTTTAGAATGGGAGAGACAAGTGTTTGTAGGCAACAGGAAGGGCAGCTAATAGATGAGTCTGAAGATATCATAAGAGTTAACTCTGAAGAACTGGAAAGTTGATTTCTTTAACTCTAATTATGAATTGAGAAAGCTTTGGTGATCTCATCTTCAATACAAAGAAATTTTAAAATCGGTCTGGGACCCAATTCCTCTTTTTTTTTTTTTTTTTTTTTTTCTGTAAAATTTATTCTTCCCAACCCAATATACTGGTATTTTGACTCTTTGTTGGGTAAGTGGGAATTTTTGGCAAAGGGCAGAGAAAGATTCAAATCCTAGCTGCTAAATGCCTGTGGGATTTGACTTCACTCACCATTGAGTGTCTTTTCAGACTGTGTGTATGTGTGGTTTGTCCCTATTAGAATGAAAGCTACTTCAAGTTAGGGACTGCCTCAGTTTCACCTTTGTGTCTGCAGGGCTGTCTAGCTCAGGGCCAGGGTCACAGAGTGCCTTTTTTTTTTTTTTTTTTTTTTTTTTGCTTTCTTCTGTCCCACTTCTGTAAAGGGAAAGAAGGGAACCAGATGACCCCCAGGGTCTCTTAGGCGTTATTCTGCCATCCTCTTTCCTGCCTGGGCAGCCCTTTCAATCCCTCACTCACTGCCCAAAACTTTACTAAGCTCTGGGGCTGTGCAAGACCCCAAGGACATAAGGACAAGAGCGAGGGGGAGGCTACCAGCATCAGAGAAGCAAATATGAGTCTTAAATGAAATGAGTCCAGTCGTGGCTGCTCTGAAGTGGGCACACTCCGGGAATTTTGTTCCAATGCCTTGCCCACCTAGGTGGCACAGTGCGTGGAGTTCTGGGCCTGGAGTCAGGAAGGCCCGAGTTTTAATCCAGTTGTGGAACCCTACTGGTGTGTAATATGGCTTGGCCTCAGTTTGCTCATATGTAAAACGGGGCTAACAACAGCCCCTCTCTCAGGATTGCAGTGAGAATCCTGGCAAGGGGTTCTACAAACCCTAACCAGTAATGGAAAAGCTGGGATCGCCCAACATCCGGCGGGGGTGCCGGTAGGTCCCACTGCACCAGCGTTCATCCGGGAAGCGGGCGCCCCAGAAGGCCCAGCCACTGCCCCTGGGCTTCAGTTTCCCCTACGGGACGGCGCGATCCCAAGTCTCCAGACCAAAGGAAACACAAAGTGGATACAAAGTAGAGCCCCCGGGGCGGGGAGCCGAGGTGGGGCCGGTTCTCCAGGGCAGACAGACCAGGGGAGAAAGTAAGGCTTTCCCCGTCCTCGGCCGCGCAAGCCGCAGGGAGAGCTCCTCTGCAGACCACGGCCGGAGGGGAGGGGTGGGGCGTGTGGGGGGGGCGCAGTCGCAGCCCCCGGCCCTCCCCGCCCACGCCGGGCGTGATTGACAGGCCGGGTCGGCCAGCGGGCGGGCGCGGGCGGAGCCTGCCCCTTCCATGCGCGCCATGGAGCGGGGGCCCACGCGGGA
>NW_025390085.1:0-1499 GCF_016433145.1 Gracilinanus agilis | reverse complement strand
GCCCTCGCCTGCCCACCCACCAAGGAGTCGGCTGTCATTCCCTCTTGCCTGAACCTTTGAAACTATCCGTTCCTCTGCGAGGACATGCTGTACAGGACGGGTCTGTCCGGGTCCCTCCCCTGCTCAGTAAGCACCAGTGGCTCCCTAGTACCCCCCAGTCCAAAAGGAGAATCTTGTGGCTGGCTTCGGACGTCCCTCAGGCCGGGCCCTCCTCCCCTCGGTCTTCCTGGCCTTTGGGCCCTGCTCTGCTCAGACGGCCCTTCCTCGCTACCTCTCTTGGCACCCGCCGTCGCCCTTAGCTTCTAACTTGCCGGCCCTCCCCGTGCTGGCACCGAAGTAAAGGCTCGGACCCCGCCTCGGGGCAGACCGTACGTTCTAGCGGGAGCCCCCCGGGGCCAGGGCTCGCTCCTGCCTTCCTCCGTAGGCCCTGGGCCGGGCCGCTTCCTGGCTCTCTCCCCAGGCGGGACCTCCGAGAGGCGAGTGAGTGTTCTTCGAGGGGAGCCTTTCCCTCTCTCGGCCTGCCCTCGCCTCCCCTGGGAGTTCTCACAGAGGGGAGCCGCCTGCTGGGGAGCTTTGGGGGCCCCCCACGGCTCTGGGACCTGAGAAGAGACCCGTCTGCGCCCGCCTCGCTCTCCCTCTTTCTTCCGCCCTCCCGGCTCTTTCCTGCCCCTCAGAGCGCCCTGGGCCGCTCCCATGAGCTCGTCCCCGGCCTCTCGTCTAGCTCCCTGCCCGTTCCAGGCTTGGCAGACTCCGGCTTTAGAGGCTCAGGGAAAGGCCAGCTCCTGGGCCCGGGCTCTAACCACTGAGCAGCCTGGCCCTGAGGAGGAGGCGAGGGGACCCGGGCCAGAGAGAGCTCCTCATCCCACCAGGCTCCCTCTCCGGAGAGCTGCTGCCACCAAGGTGGGCCCCCCGGGGTGGGGGGTGAGAGCCTGAGGGGGGGCAGCCTTTCTAGAGGTTCTCGTGGTACAGACGTTGCAGCGAGTCAGGCCGAGTGGCCTTGGCCATGTCTTTTCCTCCCCCCTCAGCTGTAAAAGAAGCCGCGTCTGGGAGCAGAGTGCGAGGCACAGGCCTGGGTCTGGGGGAGAGGAGGCGGCTCCGGCCCCTTCCAGAATGCCCAGCACAGGTCTCCCCTCCCCACTCCAGCCACCACCCCCCGCCCCAGGGTCTGGGGGGAGCAGAGGAGCAAAGGAGGCTCCCCTTTGGCGGCCTTCCTGCTGGGAGGCTCCCTCTCCAGGTGAGCCGGGCAGGATCCTGGCTCTGCCCTGGGCTCCGGCCTCCACCTCTGGGGGTCATTTCTGTAAGGCGAGTGGGGGAGGGGAGCAGGGCATGGAGCCGAGGGACCGACTGGACCCAAAGCCCCCCAGGGCCCTCCCAGGGGGAGAGACTAGGCTCCGGGCAGGCCCCCTCTGGGTGCCAGGCGCTCCGTGCATAGGAGGGCACGAGGCTCCTTGGTGGGTGGGCAGGCGAGGGCCCCCCATGCCAGAGAAGCTTGCTGGGCG
>NW_025390084.1:0-9841 GCF_016433145.1 Gracilinanus agilis | reverse complement strand
GTAGAAATAATCAACAACTTTAGCAAAGTTGCAGGATACAAAATAAATGCACATAAATCATCAGCATTTCTATACATTTCCAACACACTAGAGCAGCAAGAAGTAGAAAGAGAAACACCATTCAAAATCACCCTAGACAATATCAAATACTTAGGAATCTACCTACCAAAACAAACACAGCAATTATATGAAAACAACTACAAAACACTTTCCAAACAAATAAAACTGGATCTAAACAATTGGAAAGCCATTGATTGCTCATGGGTAGGACGAGCTAACATAATAAAAATGACAATTCTACCCAAATTAATTTACCTATTTAGCGCCATACCTATCAAACTACCAAAAAACTTCTTTACTGAATTAGAAAAAAACTATAACAAATTTCATTTGGAATAACAAAAGATCAAGAATATCAAGGGAAATGATGAAAAAAATGTGAAGGAAGGGGGCCTAGCAGTACCAGATATCAAACTATACTATAAAGCAGCAGTCATCAAAACAATATGGTACTGGCTAAGAGACAGAGAGGAGGATCAATGGAATACACTTGGGATAAATGACATCAGCAAGACAGTGTATGATAAACCCAAAGAGCCCAACTTCTGGGACATGAATCCACTATTTGACAAAAACTGCTGGGAAATTTGGAAAACAATATGGGAGAGATTAGGTCTAGATCAACATCTCACACCCTACACCAAGATAAATTCAGAATGAGTGAACGACTTGAATATAAAGAGGGAAACTATAAACAAGTTAAGTGAACACAGAATAGTTTACTTGTCAGATCTGTGGGAAAGGAAAGACTTTAAAACCAAGCAAGAGTTAGAGAAAATTACAAAATGTAAATTAAATGGGTTTGATTATATTAAACTAAAAAAGTTTTTGTACAAAAACAATGTAGTCAAAATCAGAAGGGAAACAACAAATTGGGAAAAAATCTTTATAACGAAAAACTCTGACAGGGGTCTAATTACTCAAATATACAAGGAGTTAAAGCAATTGTATAAAAAAATCAAGCCATTCCCCAATTGATAAATGGGCAAGAGACATGAATAGGCAATTTTCAGGTAAAGAAATCAAAAGTATCAATAAGCACATGAGAAAGTGTTCCAAATCTCTAATAATTAGAGAAATGCAAATCAAAACAACTCTGAGGTATCACCTCACACCTAGCAGAGTGGCTAAAATGAAAGAAGGGGAGAGTAATGAATGCTGGAGGGGATGTGGCAAAATTGGGACATTAATGCATTGCTGGTGGAGCTGTGAACTGATCCAGCCATTCTGGCTGGCAATTTGGAATCATGCTCAAAGGGCTATAAAAGAATGCCTGCCCTTTGATCCAGCCATACCATTGCTGGGTTTGTACCACAAAGAGATCATAGTTAAACAGACTTGTACGAAAATATTTATAGCTGCACTTTTTGTGGTGGCAACAAACTGGAAAAGGAGGGAATGTCCTTCAATTGGGGAATGGCTGAACAAACTGTGGTATATGCGGGTGATGGAATACTATTGTGCTAAAAGGAATAATAAACTGGAGGAGTTCCAGGCGAACTGGAGAGACCTCCGGGAACTGATGCAGAGCGAAAGGAGCAGAGTCAGAAGAATACTGTACACAGAGACTGATATACTGTGGTAAAATTGAATGTAATGGACCTCTGTACCAGCAGCAATACAATGACCCAGGACAATTCTGAGGGATTTATGGTAAAGATGCTACCCACACTCAGAGGAAGGACTGCAGGAGAGGAAACATATAAGAAAAACAACTGCTTGAACGCATGGGTCGGGGTGGACATGATTGAGGGTGTGGACTCGAAACTACCACACCAATGCAACTACCAACAATTTGGAAATTGGTCTTGATCAAGGACACATGACAAAACTAGTGGAAATGTGCGTCGGCCATGGGTGGGGGGAGTGCGGGGGGCGAAGGGGAAAATAGGAGCATGAAACATGTAACCATGTTAAAAATGAATATTTATAAATGTTTGGGAAAAAAATATTAAAGAAGAGAATTGGGGGGTCCTGTTTCCTCATCCTCCTAGATGAAGGTGGTGAAGGAAGGGGAAGGCATTGCAGAGAAATCGTGAAAAAAAAGGAATGGCCAAAACAAAAACAAAACACCCAAGCTTATGTTCAATCTGATATTCTGAGGAAGTGGAAATAGAATGAAAATGAAGCACTCTCAACTTCCATTAGCCACTGCCTGACATAATAACCACAGCTTACAGATTATATAGCACTTTGTAGTTGCAAAACATTTTTACATCCATTATCTGGTTGAGCCTCACAATGACCCTGTGAGGTAGGTGGGTACAGGTATTATCATTCCCACTTTACAGATGAGGAAATTTAGGGTTAGGGACTTGAAACAATTTGTCCAGAATACCAAAACTAGTAAGAAACAAAGCTCGAATTTAGATCTTCCCATGGCCCAGTTCTGCATTATTTCTGCTATGGCCACAGATCTTTTCCTGTCTGGTTTATATACATGCTTTAGTCATACATGTATAAAGTGTTATCCCTTTCAGATTTAAATAATTTTATTCATGGAAAAGGAAGGAAACAGAAGTTTCTGAGAGAACCTCTAAGAAAGCAGCCTCTCCAAGAGAATTACTTACTGAAGGCAAAAATGGTTGAAATACTTTATTTCTCAAAAACTTTCTTATATATGGCTGTTTTGAGTATTTGGGAATTAATTACTAGGAAACCCTAAAAATATAATTTTTTGGTGAGTTTGAGACAAGGATATATTACCTCCTTGTGGTATGTTGGACAAAATGTGAACAAAGAGAAGTTGCTTTGAGGCAGGTAAATGAAGAAGCAGAATGGACAGAAAAGAAAAGGAAGGAACTGAAGAATAAGAGTGAATAAAAATATTAAGACTGTCCTCTTGCTATTTCAAAGGATTAAAGCCAAGCCCAGCTGTGCAGATGGCTCATATAAAAGCAACTGAACTGAAAATCCAGAGAAGAGTGTGGAGCCTGCAATGTTCCTGCCTGAGCTGATTGAAGAAAGGCATTTTTACATTTACTATTAGATGAAGAGCTTATTGAAAGAAAAGCTTTGCTTCTGGGAGTGGATCCAAAGAGTGGTCCTTTGCAGTTTGACAAAGGTGGCTAAGGAAAGGAGAGGCCCTTTTGGCTTGTCCTTTTCTGCCACCTATGGCTTGAAAGGAGGAAATTCTTCAGAACCCAGCCCAGAGAATCTGAATAGCTCTGAAGAGCCCAGGTTTAGGGAGTCTTACCTTGTCTAAAAAGGAAAAATAAGAGTAATATTGCCTTAGAGTCCAATTAAGGATTGGTTCAAGTGGAACATCCTTAAGCAGTACACCCAACAGGTGACTTTTGATGCAGACCATTCTCTAAAGAGACCAGTGACACCAGAATCATGAGCTATTCCAGGAACATGGGTTTCCCTACTCATAGTATTTCTGTAAGTTTGTACCCACTCTCCCTCATGGACATTGTTGAGAAAATATGACTCAGGTTAATTGATATATATCATGTTATATTTGTTCTTTCTTTGCATTACATTTAGAACATATTTTATGATTGAAAATTAATGCCATTAATTGAAAATCCTAGAGATTCATCTAAAAAATTAGTTGAAACTATCAATAATTTTAGAGAAGTGCCATATAGAAAATAAGCAAATATAAATCATCAGCATTTCTGGATATCACTAACAATGCCCTACAAGAAGAGATAACCCACTTAAATTAACCATGATCGAATATATAGGAGTATATCTTCTAAAACAGATCCAAAAATTATATGAACATAATTATAAAATATTTTTATACAAATAAAGTCAAATTTAAATAATTGGAGAAATATTGATTGTTCATAGATTGGTAAGAGTCAATGTAATAAAAATAATAAACTACTTATTCAATGACATCTCAATTAAATTACCAAAAAAATATTTTATTGAACTAGAAAAAATAAGAACAAAATTAATATGGAAAAACAAAAAGTTAAGAATATCAAAGGAAATAATGAAAAAATGTTAAGCAAGAAGGTCTAGCAGTACAAGATTTCAAACTATATTATAAAGTAGTAATTAATAAAACGTTATAGTATTGGCTAAGAAAAAGAAAAGTAGATCAATGGGGGAAAATAGATACACAAAAAACAGTTGTATAAGATTATAGTAACCTTATGTTTCATGAAAGTAAATTTCCAGGTTTTTGGAATAAGAATTCACTATTTGAAAAAAAATTATTGGGAAAACTGGAAAGCAATTTGGCAGAAACTAGAGAAAGACCAATCTCCTAATCTATTTAACTAGATAAAATCAAAATGGACACATGATCTAGGTATAAAGGGAGATAGTATAAACAAATTAGAAGAACAAGGAACAAATTCCTGTCAGATTTGTGGTCAGGAGCAAAAATTATGAATAAATAAGAATTAGAACAGTAAACAAGAGACTGAGATAAAATTTAAAATGAATAATTTTGGAATACATTAAATTGAAATTTTTACAATAAAACTAATTTGGCCAAGATTAGAAGGAAAGTGATAAGTTGGGAAAAAAATTTATAGACAGCATCTTGGATAGAGGTTTCATATCTAAAATATAGAGAAAACTTTGTCAAATATGTATGGATATGAGCTATTCCCCAATTAAGAAAATGGTTAAAAATATGAACAGACAGATTTTGGATGAAGAAATAAAAGTTATATGTAACTATATGAAAAATGCTCTCATTAATTATTGATTAGAGAAATGCAAATCTGAGATATCATCTCATACCTATCAGACTGGCTAAACTGATAAAAAGAGAAATGACAAATGTTGGAAGGGATGTGGACACATACATTGTTGGTGGAACTGTGAACTAATCCAGCCATTTTGGAGAGCAAACTGTAATTATACTCAAAGAACTATGAAACTATGTTTGGTCTAGTAATACCACTATTAGATTTATTTCCTAAGGTGATTAAGGAAAAAGGAAAAGAAACCATATCTTTTAGAATATTTATAGCTACCCTTTTTGTGGTGGCAAAGATCTGGAAACTAAAAGAATGTCCATCAATTGGGGAAGAGCCAAAAAAAATGTGGTATATTACTGTAATAGAATACTATCATACCATAAGAAATAACAAACAAACAAAAAAATACCCTGAAAAGATTTATATGAAATGATGCAAAATGAAGTGATCAGAACCAGGAGAAGACAGTACAGAATAACAACAACAATATATGATGATCAACTGTGAATGTTTTAAGTATTATCAACAATGCAAGGTTCCAGGACAATTCCAGAGACTTCGGATAAAAAAGGATATCCATTTCCAAAAAAGGAACAGATGGAGTCTGAATGAGGATTGAAACATACCATTCTTCACTTTATTTCCTCCATGAATTTTTCTCTAATGTAAGCAATATACATCTTGCTTCACCACATGATGAAAAGGGAAATATGTATTATAGGATAAGATGTGTACAACTTATAATATATTACCAACCTTTTGGGGGAAGAGAGAGGGATGTGAGAGAAGAGGGGAAAAGAATAAAACAGATTTTTGGATATAGTTAATGTGAGAATTTGTTTTTCTTGGGTAAGCATAGTTATAATTTACTGCATATTTATAACAAATCATATGCATTACATTAATGTTGCATATTATGTTATATATATATTTAAATGGTAACAGAAAAAAGAGTTAATGGTATCATTGTGGTTGATCCATTTAAATGGGAAGAACACCAGTAGCTCTAGAAGCTACAGTTCATGTAGGAGTAGAAATACAGATAAAAACATATGATTTATCACTTGTTTATTTGGATATATGTTTGGGGGTTTGGGTTCTATAAGATGACTCACTTACAAAAATGAATAAAATGGAAATATATTTTGTGTGATAATACATGTATAATCCAGATTGAATTGCTTGTCAACTCCTGGAGTGGGGAAGAAAGAAGGGAGGGAGACAATATGGGACAATATGGATCATATGACTTTGGAAAACTTAATTAGAAATTTGTTATTAAAATAAAAAAATAAAATTTTAAATTTTAAAATCATCAATAAGAAAAAAGAAGTTACAATTCAATTAGCCAAAAACATTTAGGTGATATGAAAAAATGCAAAAGGCAGTCTTTGAATTCAAAAAGCATACAATCAAATGGGAGAAGACAACATACCAAAAAATTTCAAAATTGAGGGTAAGAGGAGAGAAGGTACCTATATATGTAGGTGGGAATAATCACAGGGAAATAATCCAGAGGAGTCTAATCCATGAGAAATAGATGGTCTTGGTACCCTACTTAAATGGATGCTCTGGGAGGAGTTCTCTGATCTCCACCCTCCAATCAGAAAGAAAGGGTCCCCAAGGGCAGAGGATACTGAGCAGGTGTGAGTTCTGCAACTGATGAGATCCTAAAACCAAGATGTCAAAAGTTCTTAGAGCAGGATAGGGAAGTCAAAATATAGCCTGGTGAGAAATGAAGAGGATTTCTGAGTAATAAATGTATGGCTCTTCCCATTAGGGATACCCCAGGGCTTTGAGAATCAGATGTAGGTCACAGCTTAACCAACCACTCTGTAATCCCCTCTCCCAACCTGATGGCATGAGTATGGTTGTGTGAAGGGTCTAGCTTAGAGAGAAAAGACAGATTTGGGATTCATATGACATGTCTAGCCCATTCCAGAAATGGTCATAAAATAACATCTGCTCAGAAGGAAACTCCCAGAGTGAGAACTCCATAGGTTTGATAGATAAATTACCCTGAGGCACACAGAGATTAAATTACTTGTCTAGAGTAACATCTGTCAGAGATAGGATCTGAATCCAGGTCTTCTTGACTAAGCTCAGGGTGCTCTGTGCCATGGTGCCCCTAGCTCTGTCATATATACCTGCCCACATATGTGATTTTTTTTAACTCCTTCAAATCCTATCGGTAATTAAATATGCTGGAAACTATTGTTACTTTTTATGACTAGTAACCTTGTGCCTCATCTCTTCTTAGGGGGCTGTCTCTAAAATGCTTTATTTTTGTATAAAAATGAAGTTTTATATAAAATGTATATTTTGTATATATTTATATTTTATATTAAAAATATAAAAATAATTTATAAGAACCTTTAGAAGACCCCTGAGAAGAAGTATATAAATAAGATTGGGGGGTGGGGAAGCCTTCCCAACCACCATCTAAAAAAATAACTCTCTAAGAAATGATATGGTGGCACATTGCTGACAGTATTTGTACTATATTAATACTTTAACCTATCATTTACAAAACCACAAAGAACCTGTATGCTATAAATACACCTGAACACTAGGGAAATTATAGTGGAACAGGATTTATGGTGATGAAGGAAGGGGGAGGATAACAAACAAAAGAACAGCTTAAAGTCAAGAGAAACAATGTCCCAAGAAGCATAAAAGCAATGTTGATATGGGCTCCCCACCACCACCCTTTGGAATGAAAGATGCCTGGTGCCCACGATTTGGAGTAGGGGGTAGTTAAATGTCTCATGGAGAAAACAGCCCTCTTATTACTTGGCAAGACTGGCTGGGCAGGTAGTAATTCTCTGATTTTCTTTTCTATCCTGCAGTAAAACCCTAATTGTGTATTTAGAATGCTATATTCCAGAGCTTTTTACTTTTTGTTAAAATGGACTTAGGGTCAGTTTCAAGGCTATGCTATTTCCCTGGGACAGAATCAGGTCAGGTCATTGTCCTGAATGAACATGATCCACTGCATTGGTCAACAATTTGATAATACCCGTTGGAGAAAATGACCAACAGATCCATTCTTGCCATTTTTTGGTCTTTTAACAAACCAATGGGAAATTCTACACTGTTAGAGGTTACAATTGGAGTCAAGATACCTGGGTTGATTTGTGTTGGGTGTTTCTAATAATTGTGCATTGACTGCCTCAAAGCCTTAGTTTTCTCATCTGTAAAATGTCATATTAATTGGGCAAGCTGCCTCACAGGGCTATTGTGAGACTAAAATGAAATAGAGTATAAATCTCAGTTTGCTATTGCCATCATTTTAATGAAAGAAAATTATATGAGAAGATAAATACAAAATAAAAGGGTCAGACTTCACTTTGTAAAGTGATATTTACTGGTCATAATTTGCTGATTGCATCAGACCCTAAGACATCATGATCTCTATCTACCTAGCTTCCTTCCTTCCTTTCTTCTTTCCTTTCTTTCTTTNTTCTTTCTTTCTTTCTTTCTTTCTTTCTTTCTTTCTTTCTTTCTTTCTATCTCTATCTATTTATCTCTATTATCTCTATTTTTATTTATCTTTCCAATTATCTCTATTTATCTATCAATCTATCTCTATCTATCCTTCATCCATCCATCATTGCCTATTAATCGGTCATCTGTGTCTATATATTTATCATCTATCATGTCCCTAACCCATTATCTGTGTTTTTCCATTATCTATTTATGTATATCTATACATCATGTATCTATCCATTGTCTGTCTATCTTTCATATTTATCAAGTACCTTCTCTTATGGGGAAATTCTAATGGGTTACTTTAGTATTACTGGGTTCGGAGAAAAGGGGAGAAGGAGGACTGACAGGACAGGGCAATAGACTGAGAATAACCTACAAGTTAGGGAAACACAAATCAAGAATAGGTTTGACAGTTGGAGGGGGTGACAGTTAAGATCCAACTGACACACCGTTTGACACAGGGATTAGGTAAGTAAACAGGTTTAATTAGATAAACTTTGGTTTTGAAGGAAGGGAAAAGGATGTCTATTCTAACAACCTATGGGCAAGTCTCTGGGGCAGGGAAGGAACTTATCTACACTAAGCTAAAGGCTATATCAAGGCACAGCTGGACTATCAGGGATGGAAGTGGGATCCTCACTGCTGAGTCCTGTCCAAATCCAGCGACGTTACAGCTCTTCCAGGTCCTCAGCCAGTAATCCTTGAGATGGGTAAGGTTAGGGAGTTAAAGCAGCCTGAGATGACCAGCAGCCCAGGTCAGGTTTGACATTCTCGACCTAACTTCCCACAGGCAGATGATTCTTCCTTCAGGATACCAGGATACAAACTTCACTTTCCCTGAGGTCTCCCACTGAGTCAGTTGGTCAGCAGCAACTTGCACTCAGCCAACATGGAGTCCATCCCAGGAGAGAGAGAGCCACTTCCTGCTTCCCCATTCCATTTAGAATTCTCCAGCCTTGCTTGATAAGCCTCCTAATAATACCTAATCTTAAACATTTACACCCTACTTTATTAATTTATCTGCAATACTACTATGAACTACGCACTGGGCTACGTAGATGCTGGGGATATAAAGTTAAAACTACACAGGTCTCTCCCTCAAGCATCTTCATTCTGTGGAGGAAACAGCACAAAACAAACAAATAAATACGAAATATACTCTAAGTAAGTAGAAAGTTATGGAGGATGGGGAAGGGGGAGTTGGCACCAGTATCTGGGGAATCATCTAGTCCTCACGGAGCTGAGTTTTGAGGGAAACAAGGGATTCTAAGAGGCAGAAGTAAGAAGGGGTGGCCCTCCAAGCAGGACTGCAGTCTATTGCAGAGGCATAATAACAGAAAATGAAATGTTGTGTATGAGGAACATAAGATAGGCTAGTTTGGCTTCACGTCTGGAGAGGTAGCCTGGAGCCAAATGGCTTTAAGAAATAAATTTGTATTTTACTGAGTGGTAATAAAGAGACTCATAAATGAGATCCATAATAACTCAAATGAGCTTAGCTTGGCTATCTACAACAGGAAAAATCAAGTAGATGAAGAATAACTGTTGTCCAAACTCTGATACATAGTTGGATGGGTATTCTATAAAGGAACTCATCTATACTGAATATATATATATAT
>NW_025390083.1:0-7821 GCF_016433145.1 Gracilinanus agilis | reverse complement strand
AGGGAGGGAGGAAGGAAGGGAGGAAGGAAGGGAGGAAGGAAGGGAGGAAGGAAGAAAGCGAGGGAGGGAAAGGAATGAAAGAGGAAGAAAGAGAGAAACAAAGATGGTTATATGAGATGCAGTGTAATCTAGTGAAGAGAGAGAGTTGGCCTCCACATCAGGAAGATCTGAGTTCACAATACTCTTTAACATACCAGCTATGTTGACTTGGATTACTCAAATATCCTTTTATTGGTCTAGGTAATCGGACAGCTAGGTGGCACAGTGGATGGAATACCATTCCTGGAGTCAGTTCAAATCTAGTCTCAGATAGTCTCAGATACTTAATAGCTCTGTGACCTGGGCAAGTCACTTAATATTGTTTGCCTCAGTTTCCTATCTGTCAAATAAGCTAAAGAAGGAAATTACAAAATACTCCATCATCTTTGCTAAGAAAATTCAAATGAGATCACAAAGAGTCAGAAATAACTGAAATGACTAAACAACAATGAGCTCTAGGTAACTATGGTTATAAATTGAAGAATATATATTGATTTGCATTGATATATAAAGTATCACACTGAGAATTTCCTACATTAATGAAATCACAGAGCAAAAAGAAAATAAATGAAGTAATATATCTATATACCCAGAGAGTATTTTTACAAGGAGACAACTTCAGTATATATTAAATTCATTTGGGACAACTATCATAGTTTAAAATTAAGTGCAAAGAGAATCCCTTAATCACTTCATAAAAACTTTGCTGATTCAAAAGTATAGGCTGAGGAATTTGGCTCATTTTGCCTCAATAGTGCTATGTAGCGCTATTGCTTGATTTATCAACATTTTAGGATTCATTCAGCACTCCAAAAGTTAAGTGCCTGCTATGTGATAACATACCATTATCCTAGGCTTTAGAAATAAGAAAAAAATATGAAAAGAACAGTGAAATATTTTCATATAAAACACATTTACATATTTGTGCAGCTTGCAAAGTCTGAATGATAAAGGGTCTTCTTCAAATTTCTCAAAAATCAAAACAAAGAAATGAAAAACTCCACCCAATACTCTGACACTATACTTATATATCAAAACGATTACATGAAAACTGAACAACCAATCAACTGGTTGGCTGGTAGGTTCCCTGCTCCATATCTACACTAAACAATCTGTTAATTTTTTTCCCCCAGGAAATAGATGAGATGTTTTCCCATTGTGTGCATAAAATCTGCAAGTTCTATAAATACTTCTGAGCATTACAATGGTAATACTTTAAGAAGAAGAAGGAAAGAAGGTAGGAAGGGAGAAAGAAAGGAGGAAGGGAGGGGGCAGGGAGAGAAGGAAAGAAAGAAGGGTAGATTAAAATAAAATATATCTTTCTTCTTTTATATACACTTCAGATATGGACAATCACCATCATCTGCATTTTTAGCCAATCTATACAGATTTGCAACTTATATTCTTTCTTTTGCTTCCCCCCTCAAATCTCTTAAATTTATGGAATTCCCTTTAATTTTCCCACATCAAAAATTAAATAGGACATTCCAGGGGTGTTTTTGTGATTTCCTTCTGAAATTATTTACTTCCTTTAATTTTTTTTACATTTTAAAATGCATCCCAATGTCTGATGCAGACAAAAAAAGTCATTTAAGGTCTCATAAATCAAATGAAAGTAGAACAAAACTACAACCAATTACATCCAAGCAATGTAAATCTACCAAGGTGAGTAGGCTAGCTAGAATGGATGATAAATCATATAATATGCTTTGGAAGCCAGCAAATTGAAGATTTGTGAGATAAGGAATAGGAAACAGTTCCAGGAATATGGGGGAAAGTCTCTTCAGTTTTCTGAAATCCTAATTCTGTAATTGCTTGCTAGTTGGTAACACATCAGGTTATTGAACTAATTCAGACCTAAAACAGACACTTTTTGCCACAAAATCTCTATCTGCGAATGCATGTCTAAAGAAACCCATATATGCTGCTCAGAAATGAGCACATGTTTCAAAAAAGAATTGGAACCTTACTCCATCTTTCTTTGTGTTTAGAAGTCACTTAGAATTCATGTTGCATACCAAATCTTCCTTCCCATCAAGACAGAATTAGAATATTGGATTTATCTCTGAAATGATTTCCTGAACCTGTTACAGGTGTCTATAAAAATGCCAACTTCATGTGAAGTTCAATATACATTTGGCTACCTTATCATTATTCTTCAATTAATATGACCTCATTTGGGTTTTAAGAATAGTTTCTGAAAAAAAATAGTTGCCCACACACATTCTCTCTGCTTCTGCAGAGCTATCTATCTTCTTCAGAGTTTTGATAGTCAGAAGGGAGATGGTAGGCTCAAATGTCATTGTATTATAAAAAGAGGTGGAGGTGTGACATGGACCATTTGATCAGTAGTAAGTAGAATTGCTGAAAAGCCCATTATTCCAGTGACCTAATTTTAAGAGAGTTCTATTACTATACTATTTACCCACTCAAAAAATGTGGGTGCCTTTGATTAGAGAATAAATGTTCAGTCATGTACTGTATACAAGCTCTTAGTTTTGGTATTACCTGTTTAATAAATATTTGTTAGCAAGAATTATGCTCAGAAAAAAAAAAAAGCTTTAAAAATGAGTTGAGTTCCCTATAAGAAAGTGTCGGTGTGTAGCTATTTGTAAGTTTCTATGAACATGGTCAAGGCAGACTGGTCCTAAATTTTGAGGGCTCTCATTTGTTATAAGTCTAATTTATAAAATTAAACTGAAAGGATTGGTCTCAATCAGAGCTTCCATGGCTTTACTATGCACCCCAAGTGAAGTGAACTAACCTAACTTTTCAGTACCAGTCAGGGTCCAAATTATATGCCCTCTTCGTGTAGATTTTGCATGTGTAGACTTCACATATATACATGCACATACACAAATAGATATATGTATCTACTTACAGCATCCATGATGTTTTTGGTGAGAGTAAATTTTTCCAGCTACAGATCACATCTCTAAAATTTAGAGGAGCATCTTTGAGGGTTGCTATGACTTAAAAACAAAACAAAACAAAATATCACCATCTGCAAACCTCAGATGGCCCTCTCTAAACATAGCCAGGCTGGGGCTGTACCAAGAATTGCCCTTATTTCCATGGATCTATCATCCCACTGATCACAAGATCATAGACTTAAATATAGAAGAGATCTTTAAGGGCATGTAGTTCACCTAAGCCCCATTATACAGATTGGAAAACCGATACCTGGGTGACATGAGTATTCAGTGGCAGAAACAAGTTTCAAATCTAGGTCCTCTGTCTTTAAATCTAGGACTTTTTCCATTGACTCACTCTGCCTTCCTTTCAGCACTTCAGATCTCAACCCCTCCATGCCTTCTTATCTATTATGAACACAAAATGGATATACATACAAAAAGAGAGAGAGTAAAAGGAAAGCCTCAAATACAAATATACCATCTTATATACTATTAAATGGTGAACAAAAACTGTTCAACTTAATCTAAATTAGTGTCACTGAATACATATGTTAGCAAAGGAGCTCCACTCTTAAAACTAACAAGATAAAACAGATAATCCAACTAATTTTATTGAAAGATTTCCAACTTGAAATTCTAAAAAAAAAATCAGGTCTTCCCAGGAACATGACACATTACACTGGGATATTTTATTTTATTAATTTTGTGTCATTTATTTTTTCCTCTAGATATCTGATTTCATCAGCCTGGGGAAGGGAGTATCTGAGTGATGAACTTCCTCTCCTGATGCATACCAGAACCTGCCCTGAAATTTATAATCTTAGAGAATTGTCTGGAGAAACTGAAAGGTCAGGTGACTTGCCCAGAGTCAAACAACCAATATATGACACAGGCAAAACGTCAGCCCAGGTTATCCTGACTCTGAGGCCAAGCTGCATCTATCATCTAGAGCATCTCCATCTCTAACTTCATCTCAGGTTACTGTCACAGATGTAGATATACATATATGTACATATGCTTATATATAGTAAAATAAAACACTTTTCTCTCTCTCCCTCTGTTCCTCCCTGTTCTTTTCTCTTTCTTCCTCTCACTCTCTCTCCCCCCGCATGTATACATATTTACATATGTAATAAATATAGATTTAACACTTTATATTTCATTTATAAATGATTATGACAAATGGTTATGAAGCCTATGTTTAGGCTTACCAAAAATGTAATTAAAATATAATATTCCAGTTATACAACCAAATCTAATCCAAACAATCATTACCACCTCAGTGATCAACATGACTAACCAAAGACAAAACTGACTTGGAAAGCAGTGCTATATGGGGGAAAGATCCTGCCCCTGGCCTCAGAGAATATGGAATAAAAGTCGTATGTGTCTTTGGACAAATTACTTTACCCTTCTGGGCCTCAGTTTTCTTGTCTGTAAAAATAAAAAAAATTAAAATGCAAAATTAAAAGAAAGTATTAGATTGCCTCTGAGGTTCCTTCTGGTTCCATATCTATGGTCTTATCACTTTCATACTTAGATAGTTTCTGGATGGTTTGGATTTAGTGAGTCTTTCACTCAGTTTACTTTTAGGAGTCATTTTTGAAGATGGTCTAGCCATCTTGGTAGAAATGGGAATTTGTGAAGGACATAGCAAATGAGAGAATGATGAAAGGCACAGAACCATTTTGACTATCCTGGTGTCCAGAACACATGCATTAAATGGTGACAGTTCCTTTTCAGGGAATGGACCTGAATTGGACTACTGCTCCACGAGCTCTTTATTTATTGAACCTTAATGTCCGAAGTCTACTCTCTGTAACTAGTTAACTATATTTTCCTTAAAGTTGGTCACCTTAGCCTAGACTAAAACGTGTACAGTCTTGAGAAAAGTCTAGAAATATCTATTAACCTGCAACTATTTTGCTCCCATTTTTCCTTTTCAACTTTTCTTCTCTACCTTGGCTCATCATCATCATTTCTTAACCTCCTCTCTGTCCTCTCCTTGTTTCAAAGTTCAATACCTTGGTGATATATATAGATATAGATATAGACAGAAAGACAGACAGAAAGACAGACAGAAAGATAGACAGAAAGACAGACAGACAGACAAACAGATAGATAGATAGATAGATAGATAGATAGATAGATAGATAGATAGATAGATNCAGACAAACAGATAGATAGATAGATAGATAGATAGATAGATAGATAGATAGATAGATGGATGGATGGATAGATAGATATAACTTAAAATTTCCAAGTCACTGAGAAGTGGGATCAGGGTGGCATATGATAGAAAGGATTAAAAATACATATCTGCACCCTCAATTTCAAAAGAAGAATTATCATCCTATGTATGACAAAGTATTGTATTTTTTGAAAAGCCTCAACTTAAAAAAAAAGACCCAACACTTTCTCTCTTTATTGCTGCCAGCTACATTCTTAGTAAGTTAGAGCAGCTTTTTCCACTTCAGTCTGATGATGAAATAGTGAACCAAAAATTGCATGTAGGAGTAATTGTTTGGTATTAGATAGCAGTGCCACATCAAGAACCCATGATTTCACCCATTTAGGAAAATTCTTCAGGCAAATCACAACCTATCTGAAGTTTAGAGTTTTAGGGAGTTACTTGTTTAGAAATAATTGAACAAACATTTATTATATGCCTACTATGTGCCAGAACTGGGGCCCAAAATATAAAGACTGAAACATTGTCTAATAGCAAACAACTTCTATGTATCAGAAGCAATACATGAACCCAGATATTGCTTACTCTCAGACCACCCCTCTAACAATTATGCAAAACTGCCTCTCAAAAATAGTAGCCATTAATTCATATAAGAGAATCCAAAGTATAACAATCGCCTCGAGGGATGGGGAATGGGGGGGGTGGAGGAGGAAATCCAATTTCTAGAAGACCTAAAATTCTGTCATAAATCCTGAGAGAAAATGGTGGAGAAATAAATAATTTTTACATTGAGATAGGAGGATTTTGGTTTCAGTTCCCATGACAAAGAAGGAAAATCAAACAGCAAATTGGTAATTCGTGAATTAAGAAAATCTTAAAAAATCAAAGTTACTCTTCTAACTATCATAACCACCAGCACCACTGGAAAAAGCATAAATATTTAAGAGGCTAACAGGTGGCAATAAAATTTTTTTTTGGTATTATTTGTATTACTTTTATTGAAGATATACAGTAGAATTATGGTTAAGTAAGCCCAAATTATTGCTAATTTATAGAATTTCACATTTCACTGAGAAAGAAAAGCAATAGCTCAGGAAACATGAGCAACCTTCAAATAAAAACAACAATTTTCTAAGTTAATTGATGAGATCATTTATGATACTAATCCAGTTTGGTCTATGAGCGACTGTATGATTCTCTCCTAACTCCTTGAAAAGAAATGATTTTCGAGAAACAAAGTTAAAACTATGCCAGTGCCTGATTTTGATGAGAATGAGTAAATGTATAGATTAGCAATCCGAATGTGATCGAGGTTTTATCATATATCACTCCAAAACTTATACATAATTCATGGGCAACAGAAGCAATACTTTCCAACCTAAAATTTCCATTTCTGTGATCCAGAATCATCTAATTTTATAATTCAAGAATCTCAAATGCTATAGAAGATGTTTTGAGCTACAGGAATGACCAGATCCAGGTTTTGCCTTCATTACTGTATGTTTCATAAAGTCCAGTTGAAGAAGAAGAAAACCCTCATCTAATGTATCACTTAAGAGTGAAACTATATCCTACACATGTGTACATTTGTAATTGTTTTATTCAAAATAATAGAATTAGAGAGTCTTATGGAAAATACCCGATGGGGACAAAAAGCATTTCTTTTCCCCTCTCTCTCAATGGTCCAGAAAATAACAAATCCTCCTAAATTAAGCTTTCCCAGCCTGTCCTTTCAGAGTTGTGATGCATTTTATCTTTCAAACGTCACTCTTGCTTAATTTAGTGGGACGTAAATTTATGTATTGGCAGTCGGATCTCATTCACAGAGACGAAGATTCACAATTTATTGGAATTACCCGGGGGGGTGGTGTGTGGAAACTTTGGGGATCTGGTAAGGAATCACGCTCAGACGTTTACGCACTTCACTAGTGGAAATCGTTTCAGTGCTTCAAGTATCAGTGCCCTGATTTTGATTCCTTATGTGGCCACCGCCAAACTTCTCCAGATCACCCTTTCCTAACCCTCGGGGTTCTGCATTTTTCCTTTCTCTCTCTTTCGCTTCCGCCCGCACAAGACTTCTCTGATGACCTCCTCCCGCCCCTCCACCCTGCCATCCCCACGCTTTTCCTTAGTCCCAGCCCCTTAGAGGTTTCGTTTTTCAAATCAAACGTACACCTGCTTCATGGATCCTTCCCTACTACACCAAGCATTCCGGGAGAAAATGAACTTGAGTGCGCGAAAGCATTTCTCTGGGATCCCAGCTGAAGGAGCAGACCTTCCTTCTCCGAGCTGATACTAGATTCCTTTCGGGAGCCGTGTATGGGGCCAGGAAGGAGGGAATATCATTAACCCAGAATCCCCCTGGGTCCAACCAACCCCTTTCCCTCTGTGGGCCCCTAGCTATTCGAGGACTTAAAAGCTCCTTGTACTGGGCCAGTCAGTTCACTTCTTCCATGTCTTGCTCTCTAGTTCAGGTCTGAGGAGCTGGGCTCACTTTCTGGCCTAGAGAGTAGTCTGGCTACAGATCGCTCGGGAAGTTTGCATTATGAATTAGCTAATTGGGTTCCAAAGGATTTTACAAACACCTTCACAGCCCCATCAAGCACTTACTTTTCTTTTCCCTAACATTTGTGGCATACTTTCTCCTCTCTCTCTCTCTCTCTCTCTCTCTCTCTC
>NW_025390082.1:7833-8810 GCF_016433145.1 Gracilinanus agilis | reverse complement strand
TCCCCTCCCTTTTTTTCCCCCCTCCCCACTCCCCTGCTCCCCTTGGTTTATCCCTTCTAACTTTCTCAGAAGGGTTAGATAAGAGTTTTATTTCCCAATGGATAGTTTAACTACTCTTCCCTCTCCGGGTTGATTGCACTAAGAGTAAGGTTTGATTATTACCTCTTAATGCTCTCTTCCTCTCCTTCTTATAATAGTATTTGTCCCCTCTCCCTTCCATGCCCTCTTTGTGTGTAATAGGATATTCTATTTTCTTATTCACTCAAGTTTCTCTTGGTATCCCCTGCTATTTACCCCCTCTTTCCCATCCCCCACGCCATCTTAGATTATTTAGTGTTCCACCCTCACCCTGTAAATTATTCTTCTGATTACTATAATAGTGAATATTATAATAGTGAATAGAGTTCACTACAGAGAATTAAACATAACCTTTCTCTACATAGGAATACAGATAATTAGATCTCACTGAGGCCCTTAAGAAGGCAAATTTAAAAATTACAAGTTTTCTTTCTTTTCCCTCTGTAACTTATTTACCTTTTCAGGTTTCTCTCGATTTTTGTGGTTCGATATCAAACTTTCCATTCAGCCCTGGTCTTTTCTGTGCAAATACCTGGAATTCTTCAATTTTGTTGAATGCCCATACTTTCCCCTGGAAAATATATAGTCAATTTTGATGGGTAGTTGATCCGTGGTTGCAGGCCCAGCTCTCTTGCCTTTCTGAATATTGTATTCCAAGCCTTACGGTCTTTTAGTGTGGAGGCTGCCAGATCCTGTGTGATCCTGATTGGTGCTCCTTGATATTTGAATTGTCTCTTTCTGGCTTCTTGTAAGATTTTTTCTTTTGCTTGAAAGCTTTTGAATTTGGCAATAATATTTCTAACCGATTTCTTCTCTGGGTCGAATATGGTGGGTGTTCTATGGATCTTTTCGATGTCTATATTGCCCTCTTGTTGTAGGACTTCAGGGCAATTTTGCTG
>NW_025390082.1:0-7733 GCF_016433145.1 Gracilinanus agilis | reverse complement strand
TTTATTTGTTCTTGTTGTCTTGAGAGATCATTAGCTTCTAATTGCTCGATTCTAGCCTTTAGGGACTGGTTTTCCTTTTCAATCTGGTCATTTCTGGTGTTCAATTTGCTTATCAGTTCATTTGATTTCTGAGCCTCACTTTCCAATTGCAAGATTCTACCTTTTAAACTGTTATTTTCTTGCCAGATCTCTTCCATTTTCCTCAGAATCTCAGTTTTGAACTCTTCCATAGCTTGTGAGGAGTTTTCCTTATTTGAGGAGGGTCCGGATGCTTGTTTGTTCTCCTCCTCTGTTTGCTCGGTTGTCTGGATTTTCTCTGTGTAAAAGCTGTCGAGTGTTAAAGACTTCTTCTTTTTGTTATTATTCTTTCTCTTCTGAACCTCCTGATGCTGAGTAGCCATCATTAGCCCATCAGCTTCTCAGCTTTATCCTCGGGCTCAGTGTCTGTTCCCAATCTATTGGCTCCTGAGGTCTGAGTTCTGGTTTTTTCCAAGGTCAAGCCCCCTGGTGGGCCCTCTTGCTTGATCCTCTGCTGGAGGTTTCTTTACAAGTCTCAGGGCGCTGCTTCCACAGTCGTATACCCGTCTGCACTGGTTCCCCACTTAGGCTTTAGATCCTGGCTGTTTCTGCCTCCACCCACGCCTCTACTCAGCCGGCTCTCTGAGCCCAGCGTCCTGCTCCGGCGCGCGCGCTCAGATTTCGCGTGCTTTTTTTGACTTAATGGGGTCCTAAGTCTTGCTGCTGTCAGGAACAGGTCCCGGAGCTGCTGATGACTCGATGGGTGCCCCAAACTTGCCCTATTTCTTTTTAGCTGGGTTCGGAGCTATAGATGAGTGTGGTGGGGGTGGGGGTGGGGCGGTTGCTCAGCCTGCGATTGAGTGAGAGCCCTTTATAGCTTGGAAATGTCTCGATTCCACGTACCTTCCATGCTGTGCCCTGTTGTGGGGTTCCTCCGTTCGTCTGGACTTGTTTTTATGTCCCCTTGAGGAGTTTTGTATGTTTCGGTCAGGAGAGGTTAAGAGCTGCTTCTTACTCTGCCGCCATCTTAACCCGGAACCCTGAAAATAGTGTTTTAAAAGCCAAAATTGATAAGCTTGAAAACGAGGTAAAGAAGGTAAAAGATAAAAAAACAATGACCTACAAAGAAAAATAGATCAAAATGTTCTATCTGTCAGGGATGAAATTCAATCTTTAAAAATTAGAATTGAACAATTAGAAGCAAATGACTTCTAAGGCAGTAATAATCTATAAAACACAATAAAAAATAAAAAAAATTGAGGAAAATATGAAACACCTCATTGATAAAACAGAAGACTTGGAAAATAGATCTAAGAGAGACAATTTAAGAATTATTGGATTACCAGACAATCATAACAAATGAAAAATCCAGGACATCATTCTATAGGAAGTTATCTAAGAAAACTGAACAAGAGAGTAAAGTGGAGATTGAAAGAATCCACAAATCACCTCTTGCATTCAATCTCCAATTGACAAAGTCTAGGAGTGTTATAGGCAAGTTCAAGCACTAAAAGGCCAAGGAAAAGATGTTAAAAAGTGCTAAAAAGAAACAATTCAGATATTATGTAGTCATAGTCAGGATAATCCAGGACCTGGCTGCATCTACCACTGAAGGACTGGAAGGCATGGAATATAATACTCTGGAAAGCAAGGAAAGTGAGTCTACAACCAAGAACCAACTACTTAGCAAAATTGACTATATTCTTGCAGGAGAAAGTATGATCATTTATTAAAATAGAAGGTTTCCAAAAATTCCTGGAAAGACTGGACTTAAGCAGAAAATTTGATGCCCAGACACAGAACTCAAGAGAACCTCCAAAAGGTAATTAAAAAAGGGGAAAAAATTAAAGGATCCAATAAGTTTAAATGATTTTTACTTCTATATGAAAAAATGACATTGGTAATTCCTAAAAATTGTCATTATCATCAAGATACCTAGAAGAAGTATACCTAGGGTTTACAGTGATAAAATGTGTAGGATGATATGTCAAAATATACAGGGGTATAAAAGAGGATAATACTAAGAGAAATGAGAAAAAGAGATAAACTGAGGAAAATATATATTTCAAAAAGAAGCACAGGGCGGGAGAGGGAGAGATGACTAATACAATGGAAGGGTGAAAGAGGTTGGAGACAGGTAATATTTAAATCTCATGCTCATTGGAATTGGCTCAGAAGGGGAAGTAAAATAAGATCCATTGGGCCAGAGAAATGTGTCATGCCCTATAGAGAAGTAGAAGGGTTACAAATGGGCTAGTGGGAAGGGGAACAATACAAGGAAAGGAGAAGTTGGGAGTTCTTTTAAAAGACACAATATTAAGAGGGGAATAATGAGAAGGGTACAGGGTGAGATGGAGAGTAACATCAGGGAGGGGGAAAGGGAAGACTGACTAAAAGTGAAAAGTTGGAGGGTAGTGTAAGAGAAAAGGCAAAATCAAAAGAGGAAGTCAAAATGGAGGGGAATACACAGAAAATAATCATAACTGTGAATGTGAATAGGACAAGCTGACCCATAAATAGGAAGCAGATTGCAGAATAGATTAAAAACCAGAATTCCACCATATATTTTCTATAAGAAACACACTTGAGGTAGGTATACATACACAGGTAAGAGGGTGGAACAGAATTTATTGGGCTGCAAATGAGACAAAGAAGGCAGGAGTAGCAATTATGATCTCAGAAAGAGCTAAAGGAAAAATAGATATGATTAAAAGAGATAAGTAAGGTAATTACATTTTGATGAAAAGCAGTATAAATAATGAAGAAAAATCAGTATTCAACATATATGCACTAAATGGTATAGCATTCAGATTTCTTTTTTTTAATTTGTTTTTATTTCATTAATTAATTTAGAATATTTTTCATGGTTACAAGATTCATATTCTTTCCCTTCCTTCTTCCTTCCCCCTTCCAGGGCCAATAAGCAATTCTACTGGGTTTGCATTCATCATTTTCAAAACCTATTTCCATATTATTAATATTTGCAATAGATTGATCATTTAAAGTCAACATTCCCAATCAGATCCCCATCAAACCACTTCCACAGTTCTTTCTCTGGATGTGGATAGCATTCTTTCTCATAAGTCCCTCAGATTTGTCTTGGATCATTGCATTGCTCCTGGTAGAGAAGTCAATTAAATTGGATTGTGCCACAGTATCTGTCTCTGTGTACAATGTACTCCTGGTTGTGCTTCTTTCACTCTGCATCAATTCCTGGAGAGCTTTCCAGTTCATAAGGAATTCTTCCAGTTAATTATTCCTTTCAGCACAATAGTATTCCATCACCATTAGATACCACAATCTGTTTAGCCATTCTCCAATTGATGGACATTCCCTCATTGTCCATTTTTTTTGCCACCACAAAAAGCATAGCCATGAATATTTTGTACACATATTTTCCCTATTCTTTCTTTGGGGCACAAGTCCAGCAGTTGTATGATTGGATTAAAGGGTGGAATGATTGGATCAATTCATCTTTCCCAGTTGTTAGCAGAAGCTGAAGGTATAGAGTAAAACCATACTAGTGGGGGACTTAACATTCTTCTATCAGAACTAGATAAATTGAACCAAAAAATAAATAAGAAAGAAGTAAGAGAAGTGAATGAAATGTTAGAAAAATTAGAGTTAATAAATATCTGGAGAAAAATAAATAGGGATAAAAAGAAATATACCTTCTTGTCAGCAACACATGGCACATATACAAAGATTGACTATGTACTAGGGTATAAAAACATTGTAAATAAATGTAGGAAAGCAGAAAAAATGAATGTAATTTTTTCAGACCATAATGTAATAAAATCATAATTAATAAGGTCTTATGGAAAGGCAAATTTTAAATTAATTGGAAACTAAATAATCTAATTCTTCAATACTGGTGGGTGAAAGAACAAATCAAAGAAACAATTACCGATTTCATTAAAGAGAATGACAATTAGAAAACATATCAAAATCTATGAGATGGAGCCAAAGCAATGCTCAGGAGAAATTTTATATCCCTGAGTGCATATATCAACAACTCAGATAGGGAAGAGTTAAATTAATTGGGCATGGAACTTATAAAATTAGAAAGAGAACAAATGAAAAAATACCAGAAAAAAACTAAATTAGAAATCTTAAAAATCAAAAGAGAAATCAGTAAAATTGAAAGTAAAAGAATTATTGAATAAGACTAGGAGCTGGTACTTTGAAAAACCAAATAAAATAGAAAAAGTACTGGTTAATATAATTTTAAAAAAAGAAAGGAGAAAATCAAATGAATAATATCAAAGATGAAAAGGGTGACCTCACTTCTAAGGAAGAGGAAATTAAGGTAATTATTAAAAACTATTTTGCTCAATTACATGGCAATAAATATGACAATCTAGGTTAAATGGGTGAATATTTACAAAAATAAAAATTGCTTAGATTAACAAAAGAGGAAATAGAATACTTAGACAATCCCATCTCAGAAAAAAGAAATTGAACAAGCCATCAAGGAACTCATTAAGAAAAAATCCCCAGGGCCAGATGAAATAAGAAGTGAATTCTATCAAACATTTAAAGAACAACTAATCCAAATACTATGCCAACTATTTGACAAAATAAACAAAGAAGTAACCTTAATTATGTAATATCACACCTTCATTTGACAATGGAACAAATAGAAACCTAGAAACCTAAGGTAACTTGCCCAAAGCCAAGAATGGGGATCTGAACCCAGCTCCAAATCCAGCATGTTTTCCAAATAACTGCCTCAGAAAGTAAAGTCCGGCTTATAGAATTTCTCTAGTAGGTGAGTTCCTGAAAATTGTTCAGGGCTTTAGTTTATTTTTCAACCATTTTTGGTGTACTCTGAAAAAAAGAATTCTAGGTTGCTATTCAGGACTCAAGAAAGAATATATGAAGTCAAGTAAATTGTGTATATCTTTCCTCTTCTAGAATTACCCATATCAGATAAGAGGAACAAATTAATATTTAGATAAAATATTAGAATGTAGTAAAAAGCCATCTCTAATTTGTTTTAAAAGCATAAGAATATTCTGTGCTTCATAGAAAAAGGCAATGAATGGTACTTCTTCAAATAATATTTTGATGATAGTAGTTCTGATGGTGGTCAGGAATCCTAAGGAATCTGCTAAAATCTGTACTGTGATACTGCTGTCAAATTGACAAAGGAATGGGTCTGTTGATATTAGCTGAACTAATCATTATCCTAATTAGGCATTCATTTGAGCCACAGAGCAGAGACAGATCAGCTTTCACTTTAACTGCTCATGCCAATGAGATTTGACTCAAATCTATTACTTTATATCAACAAACTGGATGACTATAAAAATAATTCCACATGTGCTGCTACCATTTTTAATAAGTGTCTTCCTCAATTTTCAAGCTATAATAGAGTTTAACACACATGCACACACATACACTTCCATACACACATAATTAAACTTATTTAAAGGATATCAATGAGAAAATGCTCCATGAGGATTCTAGAAATGAATAATGATACAGATTTCAGTATACCCCTAATTAGTACCCCTAATCTAAGAAACCTATGTTTTCAACACTTTTTACACCATCCCTTGAAACTGAACTTTTAAAAACTTTTTTTCTATTTCTAGAATTCACAGTTAGTTTTTCTCATTCTTTATACCTTTACATTTTATAGGAAGTGATTATGTTAATGGCCTTCATATACTTGGAATCTGAATTCCTTTTCTTTTTTTTCAATTTGAAGTAGTCTGGTCAGTTGACAATTAAAAAAGTATCATTCACAAATATAAAACTTTGTCCAGTGCTACCTTACAATCAATATTAAAATATCATTTCAAGAATATTTCTTTTCTGGCAAATTTTTTCCCTCTCTTTTTTCACTAGTAGTAATGATTTCTAAGGGAAGATTTTGGAAAATGCTATCATTAAAAGTCTGTGTAAAATTTATAAGAAGCAAATTCATTATGATTTCTTTTGGAAATAAGAAAAACATTGCATATAAACAAATAATTCTATTGTAGTGGGCACAGAACCAGCCAGAATCATGTGTAGCTTAAAAAACTTGAATAAAATAGGTATTTACCTGAAAGACTTGAATGAAAATGCTTATAATCTTAATTAAAGAAAGTATTCTGATTTACTTTATTTTTGAATTTTTTTTCTTGTTCCGACTTTACTTGTCCCAGGCTCTCTTCATTCCTATGGTCTCCATATTTGTTGTGGTAGAATCAGATACAAGTCTTGAAATTTTGTGATGTATTGAGACTGATTTGTTTTATGTATTATGCCATGAATTTAGAAGGATTTTTAAAATTATTTATTGTACATTTTGTTATTTCTATATGAAAATTAAGGTTATAGGATACAAGATGAATACAGAAAAGCTTTTATCATTTCTACATATAAACTTTTAGAAGAGGGAATAATTGAAGGAAAATATCTATATTAAGACATTTTAAGACAGAGATTCAAGTTCTACAGAAAATTAAATAAAATAGGTAAACCATTTGTTAACATTCTAAAAATATGAAAAGACTAAATTACTAGTTACAAAAATGAAAAAGGTAAAATCACAGCTAATGAAGAAGAAATTAAAACAATTATGGAGAGTTATGTGCCCAAAACCATCTGACAATCTAAGTGAAATAGATGAATACTTAAAAATACAAACTATTCCTATTAACAAAAGAATAGGATACTTAAACAACCCCATCATAGAAAAAGAAATTGGATGAATCATCAAAGAAGTCAAAATAGATACTTCATCTAGAAATAAAGGGTGATATTATAAACAATTAGGGAACATAGAAAAGTTTACTTGTCAGAGTGACAGAAAAAAGAATTTATGACCAAATAAGTCATTGAGAATATTACAAAAAATGAACAAGTTATTTTAATTATTTTAAATTTAAAAGTTTCTATGCAAATAAAACCAATATAATCAAGATCAGGAGGGAAACACAATATTTCACGAAAAAAATTATATCAAATTTTTCTAGGCTTCATTTTTCAATTATATGTAGAGTTAAACCAAATATATAATTCTAAATCATCCCTCAGTTGATAACTAGTCAAAGGATATGAATAAGTTGTTCTAAAAGTAATAAATCAAAACTAACTATAGTTATATGGGAAAATGCTCCAAATCACTATTGATTAAAGAAATGTAAATTAAAACAACTCTAAGAAAGTACCTCAAATTTATCAAAATAGCTAATATGACCAAAAAGGAAATTGATAAATCAAGGGCATGTGGGAAAATTGAGATATTCACTGTTTGTGGATCTGTTCACTAATACAACTATTCTGGAGAGCAATATGAAACAATGCCAAAAGGTCCATAAAACTAAAAATACCCTTTGACCTCTCAAGACCACCATTGGGTCTACATCCCAAGGAAATCAGAGATAGGGGAAAATGACTGACCTATGCCAAAATACTTTTAACAGCTCTTTTTGTAATGACAAAGAATTGAAAACTGAGAGGGGTGTCCATCGATCAGATAATTGATGAACAAGTTGCAAATTAGGGTTGTAATGGAAAACTATTGTGCCATAAGAAATTATAAATATAATGAGTTCAAAAAAACCTGGAAAGAAATATGAATTGATACAAGTGAAGTGAGTAGAACCAGGAGAATAGTTTATAAAGTAACAGAATTATTGTACAAAGATTAACTGTGAATGGATAAATTTTCTCCGCCCAAAAAAACCCCATATATATATATGTATATATATATTTAT
>NW_025390081.1:3536-4982 GCF_016433145.1 Gracilinanus agilis | reverse complement strand
GGGCAAAGAGGAGACTAAGCTATCACTCTTTGCAGATGATATGATGGTCTACTTAAAAAATCCTAGAGAATCAACTAAGAAGCTTGTAGAAATAATCAACAACTTTAGCAAAGTTGCAGGATACAAAATAAATGCACATGAATCATCAGCATTTCTATACATTTCCAACACACTAGAGCAGCAAGAAGTAGAAAGAGAAACACCATTTAAAATCACCCTAGACAATATAAAATACTTAGGAATCTACCTACCAAAACAAACACAGCAATTATATGAAAACAACTACAAAACACTTTCCAAACAAATAAAACTGGATCTAAACAATTGGAAAGCCATTGATTGCTCATGGGTAGGATGAGCTAAAATAATAAAAATGACAATTCTACCCAAATTAATTTACCTATTTAGTGCCATACCTATCAAGCTACCCAAAAACTTCTTTACTGAATTAGAAAAAACTATAACAAATTTCATTTGGAATAACAAAAGATCAAGAATATCAAGGGAAATAATGGGAAAAAATGTGAAGGAAGGGGGCCTGGCAGTACCAGATATTAAACTATACTATAAAGCAGCAGTCATCAAAACAATATGGTACTGGCTAAGAGATAGAGAGGAGGATCAATGGAATAGACTGGGGATAAATGACATCAGCAAGACAGTGTATGATAAACCCAAAGAGCCCAACTTTTGGGACATGAATCCACTATTTGACAAAAACTGCTGGGAAATTTGGAAAACAATATGGGAGAGATTAGGTCTAGATCAACATCTTACACCCTACACCAAGATAAATTCAGAATGGGTGAACGACTTGAATATAAAGAGGGAAACTATAAACATGTTAAGTGAACACAGAATAGTATACTTGTCAGATCTCTGGGAAAGGAAAGACTTTAAAACCAAGCAAGAGTTAGAGAAAATTACAAAATGTAAATTAAATGGTTTTGATTATATTAAACTAAAAAGCTTTAGTACAAACAAAAACATGTAGTCAAAATCAGAAGGGAAACAACAAATTGGGAACAAATCTTTATAACGAAAAACACTGACAGGGGTCTAATCATTCAAATATACAAGGAGTTAAAGCAATTGTATAAAACATCAAGCCATTCCCCAATTGATAAATGGGCAAGAGACATGAATAGGCAATTTTCAGGTAAAGAAATCAAAAGTATCAATAAGCACATGAGAAAGTGTTCCAAATCTCTAATAATTAGAGAAATGCAAATCAAAACAACTCTGAGGTATCACCTCACACCTAGCAGATTGGCTAAAATGAAAGAAGGGGAGAGTAATGAATGTTGGAGGGGATGTGGCAAAATTGGGACATTGATGCATTGCTGGTGGAGTTGTGAACTGATCCAGCCATTCTGGCTGGCAATTTGGAATCACGCTCAAAGGGCTATAAAAGAATGCCTGCCCTTTGATCCAGCCATACCATTG
>NW_025390081.1:0-3478 GCF_016433145.1 Gracilinanus agilis | reverse complement strand
TAAATGGGCAAGAGACATGAATAGGCAATTTTCAGGTAAAGAAATCAAAAGTATCAATAAGCACATGAGAAAGTGTTCCAAATCTCTAATAATTAGAGAAATGCAAATCAAAACAACTCTGAGGTATCACCTCACACCTAGCAGATTGGCTAAAATGAAAGAAGGGGAGAGTAATGAATGTTGGAGGGGATGTGGCAAAATTGGGACATTAATGCATTGCTGGTGGAGCTGTGAACTGATCCAGCCATTCTGGCTGGCAATTTGGAATCATGCTCAAAGGGCTATAAAAGAATGCCTTCCCTTTGATCCAGCCATACCATTGCTGGGTTTGTACCCCAAAGAGATTATAGATAAACAGACTTGTAGGAAAATATTCATAGATGTGCTTTTTGTGGTGGCAACAAATTGTAAAAGGAGGGTATGTCCTTCAATTGGGGAATGGCTGAATAAACTGTGGTATATGCGGGTGATGGAATACTATTGTGCTAAAAGGAATAATAGACTGGAGAAGTTCCAGGCGAACTGGAGACACCTCCGGGAACTGATGCAGAGCGAAAGGAGCAGAGCCAGAAGAACATTGTACACAGAGACTGATATACTGTGGTAAAATTGAATGTAATGGACCTCTGTACCAGCAGCAATACAATGACCCAGGACAATTCTGAGGGATTTATGGTAAAGAAAGCTACCCACATTCAGAGGAAGGACTGCAGGAGAGGAAACATATAAGAAAAACAACTGCTTGAACGCATGGGTCGGGGTGGACGTGATTGATGGTGTGGACTCGAAACTACCACACCAATGCAACTACCAACAATTTGGAAATTGGTCTTGATCAAGGACACATGACATTTAATTCTTAAATGCACATATATATGTATATATTTATAGTGGAAATGCGCATTGGCCATGGGTGGGTGGGGAGTCCGGGGGGGGTGTTGAAGGGGAAAGGTGGAGCATGAATCATGTAACCATGTTAAAAATGAATATTAATAAATGTTAAAAAAATAGGTAAGAAAGATGACATTTAAAGGAATAAATTAATAAATTTATATTTTGTATATGTAATCTACATTTTAAAATCTATTTAAAATGTTATTTCAGTTGGAAAAATAAACATTTTAATAGGAACATTAAATACAGGATAATGTTTAATAAGTAACTGAAACACAAAGCATGTAGAGAAATGTTAAAAGACTGTTTCTCTCTCAGTGATTTTAAGTTCTTTGACCTTTTCTATATCCTTGTAGCATAAAGAATTTATAGATGTCATTGCTGAACCACATTGCTTTGAGGAATCATGGGACATGAGAGAAATACAAAGGGACAGGAGATAGACAAATATTGCCCTGATTTTCAAAAACTAAAAAATTAATTCCTCAAAACGTATCAATGTCTTTCATCTAGTAAAATTAAAGAACTGATTATTAAAAGACAGATCATGTGATCTAAGAAAGGAAGGAGGTAATTGCTAAGAACTAGAAAATATTTATTTTAAAAATTCATGCTAGAAGAATATAATTTTCTTTTTTGACAGTTTCATTGGACTATCAGAAAAAGGGGATGCTGTGGACCTCACATAATTGAGTTGTTTCTAAACAAGAAAGATATTTGTCCCAGAATGAATAATAGCAGAGATATCAGGATTCACAACTTATCGACAACTGGATCAAAATGCTGATTTATTGATTGGGGTTGTTGTTATTATTCTTTGTTTTAAAGAGGGCCAGTGACATCATGAGGTGATTTCTTGACTTGCTCATAAATTGGATTGAAGTGAGGCAAAATTACACAAAATCATCAATCACCCTCTCTCTCCCAGAGTCATCAAAGTTCAGTATCAAGACAAAAGTCAGAATGACTGGTGATGGCCCAAGATGTGATGGTTGACCTTGGTGTCTTCAATGTCTGACCAACATCAAAGTCCTCCACAATGCCTGCTTCAGGCCCTTTCGGAACTAATGAAAAAAATTATTCTCAACTGCCTATTCTAATAGGGGAAGTCTTCAAATGCTTGAGATACACATCCCCTAATTGGATGAGGGGTGTGAAGCCTGCAACCTGGTTTAACCCAACCACCAAAGTTGAGATGCTTTTACTGAGGTGTGCTTGTTATGCATGCTACAAGTTCTTGAAATCACACATGAGAGTTGGGTGAAAAGTACACACCAAAGGTAGATGACATCACTGCAAAGGTCTTGACAAGTCCTCACATCAGAGGTACTAGTCTTTAACACCCCATAGACTCCTTGATTTATGATGAGACTGATAAAGATAAGACCTGAATGAAGTCCCAAAAGATATTTCTTTTTGTCACTTTTTTTCAGTGACTTGTATTAAGGTATAGATACAAATGGCTATTTAAATTATAGAGAAGAGGAAACTGGAAGAATGGGTTAATACAATGAGATCGAAGTAACCTGACTTAAAAATTCCCACTATACCTATACAAAGAAGAATGAACAGAAGGAACTTTATTAAAAGAAAATGTCTGTTCTAACATGAGCCAGTGCAGTATTGTGGCAGCCTAAATAGTTACATAAAAATATGTTGTTGGATAATGATAGCCACAGAGATATTATTGATAGCCTTGCTGTTTTCCATCATGGCAGTAGTGAGGGAGAAGGAAATTACAGTGTATTAAATTCTGGGTACACGATTTTAGAAGGTACATTGATAAACTGGAATATATTTGGAAGAGCATGATCAGGAAGATAGCAGGATTCAACTCATATGATCACACTTTTACAGCTATAAAATACTTTAGATATAATCTAATAAAATCCTCTTATCTGAAGACAAGGCAAGTGATAACCACGAAGATTAAATTACTTGCTTAAGGTCATTCAAGTAGCAAGTAGCAGAGCCAATACTCAAACCCAAGCCATTTTTCTATAAATCCAAAATTCCATCTAATACACCACATTATCTCTCCAAAGGATTTCAAATGATTTAAGAAAAGAAAGAGGTTTTCAAGAATAGAATGTAGTTTCCAAATATCCAAAGTTTCATGTACCAGAAGTGAAGCTGAGAACGACCCCATGGCAATTTTAAGGAAGGCAAATTTTAGTTTAAAATAAGGTAAAATTCTGTGATAGAGCTGTAATAACAGCAAAATATACTAAATATTAACTTGGAAAGACAAACACCACATACATAAATACAATTATAAAGGATATTTTGTAGAAATAATTAGAAATATATTTAGAGTATTTAGATATTTGTAAGCTAAAATTAATGAGGATAATTCTACTCACAGTTTTTTTGTTTTATTTTTCATTTTACTGGTTTATATCAGAACATATCCCACTAAAAATATCAGAACATTTATAGATTCATATAAAAATTGCACATTTCACATGACAACACAAAAATAAAAAATTTCAAGGGAAATTATTTTTAAAAGAGGATGGGGTTTTTGCTTGGCTGATAATTCTTAAATGCACATATATATGTATATATTTATATGTATATATAC
>NW_025390080.1:0-4505 GCF_016433145.1 Gracilinanus agilis | reverse complement strand
TGAGAAACAGAGAAAGAAAAAAGAGAGAAAGAGAAAAAGAAACAAAGATAGACAAAAAGATCAAAAGAAAGAAAGAGAGAAAAAGAAAGAAACAAAGAAAGAAAGGAATAAAGAAAGAAAGAAAGGAAGGAAGGAAGGAAGAAAGAATGGAAGGAAGGAAGAAAGAAAGAAGGGAGGGAGGGAAAGAAAGAGAGACAGAGAAACAAAGAAATAAAAAGAAAGAGAGAAAAAGAAACAAAGAGAGAAAAAGATCAAAAGAAAGAGAGAAAAAAGAAAAGAGGGAGGGAGGAAGAAAGGGAGGAAGGAAAGAATGAAGGAATGAAGGAACAAAAGGAAAAAAGAAAAAATCAGGAATATTGAATGTGCCTCCTTGGCAGCTGAACCTCTGCTGTATTCATGAAACATGAGGCAATCATTTTGTGGGACCAGAATAAGCATTTCTATTGTGCTGAAATGAATCTTTTAACAGTTATAATTCTCTTGCCTACTAGTTTTGTATTTTGGTTCCACCAGAGTTTGACATCAGGAGCCAGTGTTTTATAGGGTATTTAGCCCTGTGTGCAGGACCGGATACAATGGACCTTGATGCTTATGGAGTTCACCTTGTGAGAAGAAGTGGAGAGAAAGAGCTAAAGAAACTAAGACTTAGCACAAAGATGAGGGAAGACCAAGCTGAGACAAATTCCCTCAGACCTGAGGTAGTTGCTACAGTATGTTTATACTAGCTCAGAGATGGAATCTCAAAATCCTACTGGCTGAATCATTGTTCTGTAGGTACAATTGGCTTAAATTTGGGACTTGAATCATCTTTTTCGCCAAGCTAGAAGTACTAACTTTTGTATAATGAGCAAACAATAACAATTCGCTTCCAAATCACCTATGAGAGGACTACCCCATGTTGGCCCTGCATGAGAAGCCTAGTGGTACCATAAAGAGTGGAGTTAGGTCAGGGTGAAAACCATCTGCCATGGGGCCATTGGCATAGAGAAAGCTCGCTGCATGTCTGCTTCCCAGCTTGCCTAATTCTTATCACTAGCTACTTTCCCTGCTGCTATAGGAGTGAATTCACTGTCAAAAGGCAAATATACCAAAATTAAAATTGCACAATTAAAAAAACAAGCCCAGTAGATATTCTTGTCCTCTGGATCCAGTGCTCTGGGGCAAAGCTCTGCTCTCTCTGACCGAGTTACCACTAAAAATACAAAATGCCTTTTCTCTCCCTTGGCTCTCTGACATGCCTCTCCAACAGAGGCTAGGGCTTTGGAATGGGGCTTTTCATTGGGAAGAATGTGGAGAATGGGCATCTCCCTGCTTCCTTTTCGGAGTTTGTGTTTGTGTGTGTGAGTGTGTGTGTATGAGAGTGTGAGTGAGTTAGTATGAGTGTGTGTGTGTGTGCTCAAATACATGTATACCTATTTGAGTATGAGTGTGTGTATGTGTGAGTGTGTGTATATATGTGAGAGTGAGTGTGTATGAGTGTATGTGTGTGCTCAAATACATATATACCTGTTTGAGTGAGTGTGTGTGGGTGTGTGTGAGTATGTGTGTATGTGTGAGTGTGTATGTGAGAGTGAGTGTGTGAGTGTGTGTGCTCGAATACATATATACCTATTTGAGTGTGAGTGTGAGTGTGTGTGAGTGTGTATATGTGTGAGAGTGAGTGTGTGTATGTGTGTGCTCTAATACATATATACCTGTTTGTGTGTGTGTGCTTGAATACATGTATACCTGTTTGAGTATGAGTGTGAGTGTGAGTATGTGAGTGAGTGTGTGTGTGTGAGTATGTGTGTATGCTCGAATACATGTATACCTGTTTGAGTGTGAGTGTGTGAGTGTGTGTGTGAGAGTGAGTGTGAGTGTGTGTGTGTGTGAGTATGTGAGTATGAGAGTGTGTGTGTGTGTGAGAGTGAGTGTGCTCTAATACATATATACCTATTTGAGTGTGAGTGTGTGAGTATGTGTATATGTGAGTATGTGTGTGTGCTCAAATACATGTATACCTGTTTGAGTGTGAGTATGTGAGTGTGTGAGTGTGAGTGTGTGTGCTTGAATACATATATACCTGTTTCAGTGTGAGTGTGTATGTGAGAGTATGTGTGTGTGAGTATGTGTGTGTTCTCTAATACATGTATACCTGTTTGAGTCTGTGAGTGTGTGTGTGAGTGTGTGTGTGTGTGTGTGTGTGTGTGTGTGTGTGTGTGTGTGTGTGAGAGAGAGAGAGAGAGAGAGAGGCAGCCAGATCCTCGGTGGGTCCTCTCGGTGCGTTTAAAGCCGGCCCCGTGGGTCAGGAAATGTCCCGGCACCCAGCAGCCCTGCGGTGGCCCAGCGCGGGGTGGAATTCAGCTCCGGGTAAAGCTATGTTACAAATTAAATGTTGCAGGCGGAATGTAAAGCTGCAATAAATAGAAACGGAGTTACATCAAGGATTGAATTAAACCTTCAGTTTCAACTCGGCAGCTGTAATTAAAACTTAGCCCGTAGCAAATCATTCACTGGAGATTAAAGTAGTGTGGGGGAACCCCAGAATGGGGCTCACCTTGCTCGCTCCAATTTATAAGTCTGAGTTCCCCCAAGCTAACAGGCCGGCCCCTGAATCCAGCTCCCAATTAAAAACACAGTTTGAAAAAGCTTTAGGAGACCTGAGGGGCCCCTTTTACAGAAGCCTCTCCCCTTCCCCCTGCCTCAATCTATGAACAAATTAAAAAATATGACCTGGTCCCCTGTTGCTCCTCCAAGCTGACACTGTGTTTTCATTAATACATCATTAGAGTAATGACATTGTGCTGGGGCTGGGCTGGGGGGGGGACCAGCGAGCACGAGGTCCCCCCCCCCCATCCCGCGCTTGGCTTTTCCATTGTTCGAGGAGAAAATGGAAATCGATGCAGAGATTCTGAAACTCACATCTTTGTGGCTCCTGTTTCCTATCCGTCGGTGGTGGGTTTAGGAACTGCTTGTTTTTCTTCCTTTCATCGTTTCTCACTTTAAAGGAATAAATAGGGGCGTTTTCTGAGCATCCCCCTCCTTCCACTGACCTCAACCCCAAAACCCCTCCTCGACGGAAAGCCATCGAGTCCCGTCTAACCCCTCTAACCTGTCCAAACCGAACTTTCTTTTCTAGACCATTAATTGTTACCTGATCGATAATAACGGCTTTATCCTGGTGTCTGAAGACTACACACAGGTAAGGGAGAAGAGGGCTCTCGGCTGCTCTGACCCCCACTTGCAGAAGGTTTCAGGCTGGAGGAATGCTAATAGCAAGGTTCATTCTTTCAGACGATTATCTGTATTGAAGAGGTAAACAGCAGATTAGAAAGCCTCTTCCCATCCCCCCCAGAATGGAACAGACTTCCCAAGGAGTCCCAGAGGATTTTGTACCTCAGAGGAAGGAAGGTCTGCTCTTAATCCCATTAAAGGTTCAATTTATAGAAAGAAGCCTTTGCCACAGGGTTGTCTCTGCCACAGAGAGGGCTATTGAAGTCAGGGTGGAGGTTCCTGAGAGTGTTTGGGCCACTCTTCGGGAAAATGGCCTCCTGGCACGTTATCTTCTTAGGGGGAGGCGGGAGGGGGGAAGGGGAGCAAGACAAAGCTCTTCAGAATATACTTGACTCCGCTTTTTCTGTTTTCTTAACCTGATAACCAAGTCCCAGGATTAACTCCAGCACTCAGCATTTGGGGACCTGGGTCCCAAGAGAGATAAGAAATGCTCTAGGACTGATTGGACCACTGGTGCCAGGTAGGGAAGGGAGGGCCAAGGGGCCATCAGGGCTGGAGGAGATGAGCACCAATATCTGGGCGCTTTTTTTTTTTTTTTACTTAAATTGACAGAAGTAATCAGGGAAGTTGTCAGCGATTAAGAGACAGAAGCCAAAGCGGATGTTTTGGACCTCTAGCTCTTCTTGCAGCAGGACACAAAGTTAAATGAGTGTGTCAGAAGTGACAAGAGGAGAGGAGAGAAGGGCGAAGTCCTCCTGATGTGAGGGACAGAGCCTGTCTGCCAGATAGAAGATGTGTTCTAATCTGAGCCTGACTACTCACTGGCTAAGTGATCATGGTGAAGTCACTATCTCTATGTGGACCTCACTTTTCCCATCTGTGAAAGGGGAACAATAATCACTTACCTCACAAGATGATAGTAAGGATAAAATGAGCCTGTGCTAAAGCTCTATAAAAATACTATCTAGGATGATGATATCAAGGATATTAATAAGCATAGTTACAAATAATAAATAATATAATAGACAAATTAACATATGTATAACTATATATAATTATGTATATAGTTATATATAATACATAATATAATAGTAAAATCAACATATATATAACTCTATGTAATTGTATACATAGTTATATATAATAAATAATATAATAGTAAAATCAACATATATATAACTCTATGTAATTGTGTATATAGTTATATATAATAAATAATATAATAGTCAAATCAACATATATATAACTCTATGTAATTGTGTATATAGTTATATATAATAAATAATATAATA
>NW_025390079.1:0-8488 GCF_016433145.1 Gracilinanus agilis | reverse complement strand
AGAGAGAGAGAGAGAGGGAGAGAGAGAGAGAGAGAGAGAAAGAAAGAATATAAGATGAAGAGAAGGCAGTTATTTGAAAAGTAATGCTGATGAAAATCTGTGTCATGCTTTTGCAGCCGTTATCGTGTCTAAGCCTCCCAATAAACATGGACAAATTTGGACAAATAGGAGATTGGAGATTAAACACTTTGTCGAAAGCTCCACAATTAATAAAGTCCAAGTGCCTGAATTTGCTCCTTGTTCTTCAGGTTCCTGAATCCAGCCTTTTCCTTGCTCCCCAATCCTGCTTCACATTTGTCCCTGGAGAGTCAGCTGGTCCTTTTAGGAAAGGGTGTCAGCCTAAGCTCTACTTCTTCTTCCATATAAATGTTGCCAAGGAGACTCACTTCCTCACCCCAGGGTCACATAGCTCGTACTAAGTGTCTGAGGCCAGATTTGAACTCACAAAGATTAGTCTTCCTGATTCCAAGCCTGGCGCCCTGTCCGCTGTGCCACCACCATCAGTCCTGGCTGTGTAACCCTGAGTGGGCTCTTCTCCTTTAGTGGCTCAGACAACTCTAACACTCCTAAGTTACATGATGGCTGCCTGTCCAAGTGAATGTAGGGGCTTTGTTTCCATGCTGGAAGTTTCCTACCAGGATGATCTCATCTCTTCACCCCCCACCCCTAACACTCCTTTCCTGCCCTCCAAAATGGAGGAGAGAGAGCTCACAATCATTTGCCCCAATCTTTCCAGACAGTTGTGATTGTCAGACATGAGAAGCCAGTGAGGGAGCCCGATGGACCGGGAGGTTCTGTATTCCTTAGCATGAACTCAAATATCCCATCCTTGATTTCTCTGGCAAATGTAGCGTAGGGCCTGGCCTCTCGGTCTCCCATTGCCACTATTAACAGCAGTCTCATTACATGAAGACATCTCCGAAGTCCCCGTTGGGTTCAGAATGAGAAAACAAGCCTCCCCCAACCTCCAAGCTGGATTCCATTTTCCTTTGAAAATGAGAAATCACAGAGAACTCCCTTGACACCAGATTTGATTCTGTGGGTCCTGGAAATATTTTCAGTACATCAAATACTGTTTCATCAAATTCCACTCTAAGGAAACCTTCCGTACAGCTAAGAGTTGGCCCAGGACTCAGTGGGGACAGCCCCCATCTCAAGCAATCCATTAGCATTACGAATTTCACTACAGCAAGGATGGGCCCTGTCACTTATCATGGAGACTTGTTGTCTCATTTATTTTTTATAGCAACTCAAGGAGATAAATAATGCTTCTATGTTTAGTGCATTGAGGCCCAGAGAGGTAAGCGACTTGTCCAGGCTCATGCAGCTAGGAAATGAGAAGCAGTCATGAGAGCCCTCATCTTTGGTTCACTCATTTAGAGCCTGAAGGGCCTTCAGAAGTCAGCTAGTCTGTTTACTGAGGAGGGAGGAGAAGGAGACCCGGAGGGTGAACCCTCCTGACCTGAAATCTTACAGCTTCGTGCTTCACCAAAGACTAATCTGTATTTATCACTGAGGCTGGCTTTAAGTTGGCACGTCTACATTGGTCCCCAACCACCTTAGTGAGCTTAGAACTTTCTTTTCCTCGTTTCCTATCTGATTTTCCTTGGCAGGGGCGAGAAATTCCTCCTGTTGCTGAAGCCCCCAATGATGTCAAGAAGAAGCCTTTATCTTCCTCAACTTTCAAATGAGCATTTCTTTAGTGAACACTCTGAGCTCTCATGTTTCCTATCTTTTTCCTGTTTCTTTCACAAACCTATTCATATTCTCTCCATAAATTACAGTCCTGTTGATTGCAGCCAAACGTTAAGATTCTGGGGTGGGCTGGGGTGGGGGGAACATCCCATTGGGCTACTCGAGTCTTCTCCACTTGGGTTCTTCCCGTTATCTTTCCAGCTGTCCCTCTGAACTGATAACCAGCCCACCCCTCCTTTTCTTTCTCCCCTCCTCCCCTACCCAGCCTTCCTTTCAATTAATTCCTGCGAGGCGGAGAAGCGGAGGCTGCTGACACCACTGGATCGTGAGCTGTCTGGCCAAGGCTGCATTTCAACTCCAATGATCACCTTGACTCTTTGGGCCCCAGTCATACATACCAATGCTGCCCTTGATTGAAATTCTGAGCCAGTGGACTTCATTAGGCCTTATCCTTTCCATTGGTGCATGAATGAGAAACACTCCATTTCACCACATTTTAATTATCCAACCAGGTAATTAGCCTGTGAAAAATATGCTGAAATCCGAAAACAAGCGGTGATTCGGGAAAGTAATTAAAATTCTTCGTTATTGTGTGAATTTGTAGATTTCCTTTCCTATAAATGCTGTCAGCCTCTTTTCTAAGGGAAGGGATGTCAGCTCACTGTGTCCTGGGAAGCCGCTTCCTAGTCTCCTGGCTTCCTTGTATCTGGGAGCTGGACAGAGAGCTTAGATGTCAGCCTGAAAGCTAGAGAGACCCCCCCTCCCCCCCATATGTTCTTCTGTATGTCATTCCCTTTTCTCAAGCATGTGCTAAGCTCTTACTATGGACCAGGTACTGGGAAAGATGCTGAGGATATGAAGACAAGACTGAACCATTCTTTGCCTTCAAAGGGCACGATCTCTTGGGAGGAGATTACAGCCTACTTCATGAGGAGAAGTAAGAAGGCAATAATTTGGGGAGAAAGAGATTGAGATTCACACCTGAAGCTATCAGGGGAAGCCTTGCTCAGAATCGAGAACTCAGTTGGCTCTTAAAGGAAACTAGGGATGCTCCTACCATTCTGGCCATCGTAGGCTGCCATTGTGGACGTAGATAAAGGATGAACAGCAACCCCTTGGGAAAACGCCCCAAGTTGCTTTCCTCAACAGCTCAGTATCCTTTTCCCCAGTGAGCACATAGTGATCACAGATGGCTCTGTTGAAGGGCGCCGGTCCATTTGGTCACTGTATAACGTGGGTGCAGGAACTGATGTCGTCTTTACTGTTTCACTGTAGCCTAGCAAAGCGCCTGGCACGTAACACTTGATGACAAGGCCTTAATAAATGCTTCTCAAATATCAACCTCCCAGGACAGCAGCCAATGTTTGTCCAAAATGGCAATCTGCAACCCTGTGAAACATGCTTTCCCAGTTCTTAGTTTTTCCCTTATCGGAGCTTTTGGACATTTTTTTCCATCCTCCCTCTAATTAGCAGAATTTTTTTTTTAACATTATGATGTACAGATTCTGCAATTAATCTACCGGTGCTGTCTTCCGTGGTTACTCATATAGCTTTATCCATCTTTTCGTCATCATTGACTTCACTGATTAATAATTATTAAATAAAATTATCAAATTCATTAATGACATTTGCCACTGTTGGGATCACCCCATTCCTTCCTATGAGCACAAGCCTCAGAAGCCATTCTGGGTATAGCCTCATGCCACATTCTTGGGCCTTTTAGTAGCTGAGCCCTCCTTTTCCAAGGTCTGCCGGTTACATAAAGCTCTCCAAACTGGCCTTTCCACTCTCTTCCCTGGGATTCTTGGTGGCAAGACAGGAAGTGTGTGATCCGGCTTCAGAACATTTTCCTTTTTTGGGCACTTAGTATCAAATGGAAGCAGCTGCTCAGATTGTCAGATTCCTCTCTCCGTGTGCATGCAGGACTCCAGACTTTCATACCTAAAATAAATATGGGGAGATTTGTTCATTTTTCTATCTTAGAGGTAAAGCATCAAAAAAAAAAAAGCCAACGTCTCTGGAGAATTGCTACGGCACAGATAGATCACTTTGCAAAGTTCTGTCTTTGCAGTGAAATGTAGATTTCCCATTAGCAGGCAAGATCTGCCTCTCTCCTGGGCTGAATAAGAGCAATACTTACAAAACCAGCACCACAACAAAAACTCAGCTGGTTAAATTTAGGTCCCTTTAAGATGCTGCACAACATCTCATTTTGAAATGTTGTTTAACACTAACTTTTTTTTTTTTTTTTTAATCCTCACCTTCCATCTTGGAGTCAATACTGTGTATTGGCTCTGAGGCAGAAGAGTGGTAAGAGTAGGCAATGGGGGTCAAGTGACTTGCCCAGGGTCACACAGCTGGGAAGTGTCTAAGGCCAGATTTGAACCCAGGACCTCCCGTCTCTAGGCCTGGCTCTCAATCCACTGAGCTACCCCTTAACACTAACTTAATAATGATCTTCTACTGTTTTATTTTGAATGACTGTGAGGAAACAGTGATTTTTTTTCCCTTACACTTATTGAACTTAACTCATCCGCTTGACCTTTGTTCTTGAGTATATGTTAGAGATGCAGAATGACTCTCTCCCGAAAGAAGAGAACCATGGAACGCCCTCCTCCCCACTTACCTCTTCCCCGCTGACCCCAGTCTCATCCCACAATCATACACGCTTACAGTTGTTCAGGGTCCACTGGTAAAAGCTGTGTGAATAATAGAATCATCGAGCTCTCATTCTGGGACTGAGCTTGAAGGCCATTTTATCTAATTCCTCACTTTTACAGGGGAGGACACTGAGAGGGGAAGCAGCTTGTGGAGGGGCCCTCAGCTCTGTCAGACTGGCATTTGAGTTGACTCCCGCTGCCATGTTTCATCAAGGATTCAAGGACTGAACCCCCTGGGAGAAAGTGGTGCCAATACCCTGTACCTTTCTTATACCTGCTAAGAAGATGAATAGTATATAAGTTTCTGTTCCCCCATTTCCCGGGAAGTTTCCGGGTGTCTCAGTGGATCCATATGTGGGCATCTCCCCATCCCCCCCCACTCCGTTTGGAGGATACTCTTGCCTTTTTGTTCACCCCGTCTCACAACCTTAGAGTCACCCTTGGCTCTTCCCACCTCCATATCCGATTAGATGCTGAGTCTCAGCAATTCTACCCACACGGCGTCTTGCAGAATGTTCCTTCTCTCTACTGTAATCCAAGCACCTTTCACTTCTCAACTGGATTATGACAGTAGCTTCCTCACTCATCTTCCTGCTTCTGATATTCCCCTCCAGAAATTTCCTACCAAAATAATCTTCCTCAAGCATAAATCTGAGTATGTCCATACCCAACCCAACAAAATCCATTCCCCACTATATAAAGTGATCAAAGATGTGACCAGACAGTTCTCCAAAGAAGAAATATAATTTGTCAAGAATCATAGGAAAAGGGGCAGCTGGGTAGCTCAGTGGATGGAGAGCCAGGCCTAGAGACAGGAGGTCCTAGGTTCAACTCTAGCCTCAGACACTTCCCAGCTGTGTGACCCTGGGCAAGTCACTTGACCCCCATTGCCTNGCCTCAGACACTTCCCAGCTGTGTGACCCTGGGCAAGTCACTTGACCCCCATTGCCTACCCTTACCACTCTTCCACCTATAAGTCAATACACAGAAGTTAAGGGTTAAAAACAAACAAACAAACAAACAAACAAATAAATAAACAAATAAATAAATAAATAAATGAAAATAAAAAAATAATGGTGGGGCAGCGAGGTGTCTCAATGGATAGGGAGCTGGGCCTAGTGATCAGAGGTTTGGGGATTAAATCTGGCCTCTGATGGATACTTCCTGGCTGGCGACAGCGGACAAGTCACTCAACGCCCATTGTCTATCCCTTGTCAAAAGGTAGTGTTGGTTTGAAGCTGAAAGTGAAGGATTTAAAAAGAAGAAATAAAGTCAATCGCTGATAATAAGAGATTCAATACAAATGAAAACAGATTGGAAGTTCTAACACCAACACACACATCTGATTGAATTGGTGAGGTAGCAGGAGAACAGACACACATGCACCGTGGAGAGATCGGTCAAGAGTTTTGGAAAGCAATTTGGAATTCTAGACTCAACGATGCCTGTCTTTTGGCCCATCATACCACTCGTTGGCAAAGATGTCAGAGAGCAGGGAGAGCCTCCCCCCCCCAAAAGTAAGTTAAATTATAGCAATTATTGTTTTTAATATATCAAAGCTCTAAATACTAAGGAGGTGCCCATTAATTCTGGAGTAGGTGAAGAGATTATTGTATATGGATCCAATGGCATATTAGTGATATGAGAAGGGAATTTCCCTCCCCCTTGGGTTGCTTTTTTATGTCATCAATCAGTGACCTCTAGGGGTCTTTTACCATTGAGATGTGCAGGCTGGAAAGGAATATTAAAGCCGCATCAACATGTGATCTGGAAAAAGTAAAAATGAGGAAAAAAAAGAAGTGATGAATAGAATGCCTTCAGAAAAACCTAGGAAAGATTTGTATCAACAGAGGCAGGGTGAATTGAACAGAATTGGAGAACTAATTGCGCAATGAATACCTCATTGTAGGGTTAAATACCTGGGAAAGCCTTCAGAACCTGCATTGATGAAATTACGTTGTATTGACTTTCTTGTAATTTATATTCTTTTTCAAACCAGAGGACCAGAACTTTTTCATTTGGCATACAGTTGGTACTTAATAATTGCTTGGTGAATGAATAATTATTATTCTCCTTCCTGTTTTAGGTTACTTTACAATATTATACACTAGAAAAAGCATCAGGCTTTTCATTAATTTTATTTACGTACAAGTAGTTCTCTGACCCCCTTCCCCCCCCCCCCATGGGTCCCCCCAACTTCCCCGCAAAGGGAGCTGAATGTCTTCCTGAGTTCTGTACTACAATTCCATTCTATCTCAGAGAATTTCCAATACGGTCTATTACCTGGACAGGAACTGTGCTTTATGGACAGAAATCAACCTCGACGTATCGATCTCGCCTCCAATCCCGAGAGTTTATTCAAGCTGAATTACTCTTGTTTCTCGTAAGATACAGTAACAAACGATGCATCACGAAAGAAGGCTCTGAAAAGCAGCAGCTTTCACGTGCTTCCCCTCTTGCGTATATTATTGATTTTTAAAAGAAGATTAATTTTTCAGCATTTCTAGTTGTTTATCTTGTGCTGTGCATGAATAAATTACATTTGGAAATTGCAGGCAGGGGGCCGTGTGCACATGGAATGCTGGGAAAGGCCTCCATCCCCAGTGAGCCGTAGCTGGATCCCACTCGGCTTCTCCCTTCTGACCCGCCACGGGAAGCCTCGGGAGTTTGTTGGGTGGAATCTTACCCCGCTGTCGAATAGGTAGATAAAAAGAACCGGAAGGGGGATCACTAAAGGCAGAGCCTCCCCTTTGGGTTGTTTATTACTTCAGCAACCGTCTACAATTAACTCAGTGGTAAAATAGAAATGAAATTGTTTGGGGTTTTTTGGGGGGGTTGATTCCTTGCTTTGTGGTTCCTTCAGTGGTAGGAGACACTAGTGTGAATTCAGCCGAGCCCTCCATCCCCTGTAACACCTGGAGGACTTCATTGCTCATTAAGGCTCATTACTTTACAGGTGAGGGAGGCGGAGGAACAGACCCATTTTGAGTGGCTTCTTTACAAAAACACTTCATTTTGTTTAATAGTCACACAGCCTGATGGGAGGAAACAATGAAAAATGAACTGCTTTATGCAGGCAGGCCACCTTTCAGTTGCTCTCAGTCTTTCATTGGATGAAGAAAATGATAAAATATCAGCCTTCCCTGGGACCAGGGGGAGCTGCTGCCCAGGGAACAATTCCCGTGGAAGGGGCCCTTTCCTCAGAAATGTGTTGGCCAAGCCATGGGGTGATCCTGACTGCTTCCGGAGCCGGCTCTCCCCCAAAGACATTGTGAAAATGCCAACTTGAGGGGTGAAGGCTTGGCATTAGGAGACATTATCAGAGCCCAGGTGGCCCCAGGACAGTCACCGAAGGTGTCAGAGCCTTGCTTTTGGAAGCTGCAAAATGGGGATCCTCCACTTTGTTGTGGCTTATTGTGGGGATAAGACTTAACTGCCCCCGAGACTGCGATCGAGACGCAAATTGTCATTATCGTTACTGTTGCTTAGGATATTTCAAGAAATAATTTTGCCGCCCTCAGTAAATTATTTCTTCCCAAGTGGTTGTTGTGGTGGTTGTTGGCCTGGATTGTGATTCCATAGGGGTAAGGAGATCTTGTATTATGTCATTAAGTCAGCATTTTTTGTGTCCTTTAGAATCTTGGATGCCTCTGGCATCAAGGAATGAAGTGACTTGGCCAGGGTCATGAAACCAGTACAAGTTAGTAGTAGAATTTGAACTCAATTTGAACTCATAGCTTTCCTGACCCCAAGGGTGACTCCTTGTCCCCCACACCTGGCTGCCTCTCTTCATACAGGCCTATAATCATCCTTCAGGGAAATAATAGCCTTGGTGGTGGCATAGGTAAGGCTTTGTTGCCAGTAATATGTTAGCCTGATTCATTTCTGATGTTCCTTTCCTCTCTGAGATTCCACGTTTCATTATAGATAGTTAACATCACCTTAGATCTTTCTTTTTCTTTCTCTTCCTTCCTTCCTTCATTCCTTCCTTCCTTCCTTCCTTCCATTCTTTCCTTTCTCTTTCTTTCTTTCTTCTTTCCTTCCTTCCTTCATTTCTTTCTTTCTTTCCTTCCTTCCTTTCTTTCTCTCTGTGTTTTCCTTCCTTCCTTCCTTCCTTCCATTCTTTCCTTTCT
>NW_025390078.1:0-10747 GCF_016433145.1 Gracilinanus agilis | reverse complement strand
GTCCTGTCCTGTCCTTTCTTTCCAGAAACTGTGCTTAAAGAGATTTTAGTTGCCTCTAGTTGCAAGTAACTCCTAATAAGAGTAAGATAGTGAATTGGAACTTGAGATCTGCTTCTGATGACTATAGCACCCAGCCTTTCCCTTAAAATAGACTTTCATTTATTACTTTCCTTCTGTTGATTTAAATAAATAAAAAAACTTATATTACTCTGAACTGTGTAGGTATGGAATATATGTATTATGTGAGCAAAAAAAGTTTCTCGTACGAACTTCTATCTAAAACTAATTAATTTAATTCAATTCATGTCTCTATATTTTAGATTAGAAGTTTGAATGAGAAACTTTTTTGTTCACATAAACTTTTTTGTATGTTTCTTTTTGAAATATGGTGTGACTCTAATGTGGTGAGTGAAATAAGAGGTACTTATTGTAGCTACTATGTCCTGATTTCTGAATTTCCTTATTACCTTTGATCTTACAAACAAGTCATAGATGCCCCTTTCCCTGAAAGAAAAAAAAAAGAGACTTTTTTTCTTTAAAAAAATCTTCCATATCTACTATGTCTATAATATAGCAACTTTTGCTGTTCTCACCCTGATCCAGCTCTGTTAATTGTTCAAATAGTATTGCCATTACAGATAAGTCAATATAAGGAACAAACTGAATGAGTTCATCATCACTGTGGCCTTGTGGGGAGAGTCCTGCCTTTGGGTTCAAGTCATGCCTCTGTGATACATAATAATTCGAAGACTCTGGATGATTCGCTTAATCTTTCAAGGGAACTCTTCAGATTATGACTTGCTGACTTGCATGAGTAGGGAAAATTTTCAGAGAGTTAGTACTACACAGATGAAATCCTAGGTCCAGTTCATTCCCTCTTCATCCTTCCCTCCAAAGAATGATAGAAAGGAATCCAAACTAAGTAGAGGATTCTTCTTCAGATATAAGTTAGACTAGAAGATTACTGGATTTAATTCTGACCTCGAGATTCCATAAATCTAAATCCAGTGATTAAATTAAAATGTTATACTTTTTACTTTCATCTTGATGAGCTAGGATTTGTCTTTTTTTACTGTTGTCTTTTCAGTATTACACATTGCAGTTTGATTCATTCTTGAACAGGCCATGCAAATAAATTTAAAAAAATTAAGATATGTAAAGTTTAGCTTTGAGCCCACTCATTAATCATTGCCATTCTTCTATCTGAGATGGATCCAGAAGTGAAGAGGAGGAGGGAAGTTGGTTGCCATTAGGAAATTGCACATTTATTTGAATTACTCCCAAGATTATTTTTGAAATGAAGGTCCAGTTTTTTAATACAAATATTTTACTAATAATATTGCACAATATTAAGTTGTAGAATATTTCAGTCTCAGAGAATCAGATTTTGATAGTAGAATAAGAACTTAGGGGCCATCTAGTTCAACCCATGCCTGAGGAGAATCATCATTATAACATATCCAAGAAGAAGTCATTCAGCTTCTCCTTGAAGACCTCTAAGAACAGTGGAACCCATACCTCCAGTAGCAGCCCATTTCAAGTTCACACAGCTCTAATTGTTGGGAAGCTTTTCCATACATCAAGTCTAAGTTTTCTCCTTTGCTAAGTTCCATTTATTGCCCCTCATCTTACACTCCCTATTTATTCAGATATCTGAAATTCTTTATAGATGCGTTGGCTTTTATAAAGAGTTATTTTTACATATTTTATTAATCTCAGAAAGATTTATTTAAATCAGAATAAGTAAATGTAAAAGATATTTATAGGGCACTTAGGTGGCTCATTGTATTGAAAGCCAAGACTAGAGATGGGAGGTCCTGGGTTCGAGTATGACCTCAGACACTTCCCAGCTGTGTGACCAGGGCAATTCACCTCACCACCATTGCCTAGCCATTACTGCTCTTCTGATACTTGATAATAATGCAGAGTATTCATTCTAAAATGGAAGATGAGAGTTTTATTTTTAAAAAAAGATACATATGTACATATAAAACCTCATTTTAAAAATGAAACTTTCTACTCTCAAAATAAATCTAATCTCTCCTCTCGACGACAAACCTTTAAATATTTAGACAAACAGCTAATACATCCCTCTCTCCAGCACCTCACGTATTCTTTCTTCAAAGTAAACCTGTCCACTTTCTTTAATCTGTACCAGTGTGTCATAGATTTATCAAGAAAAAAAGATGACTAATTGCAATGAGTAATAATCTTTGGACATTCCATATAGTGGCCATGTAATGCCAAGAGAACTTGAGAAAAGCCCTCTTATGTTGAGAAGTATTTATTAAGCATCTGCTTTGTTCCAAGCATTGTGTTAGTTAAACAAAAAAGAACACCATCTACATACTCAAGAAGCCTACATATGTTTGGATTTCAGGGAGGATATGGGCAAGAGTCACACTTCATAAGCAAACATGGGTGTATTATGACTTGAATCAGTGGAGAGAGAATCCACATAAATGAGATCAAAGAACCATCTGAGTCTTGTATTCTAGATCTCTAGATCTAGTTAAATATTTTGATCTCTCTTTAAAAGCCACCATTATCTCATCCCCACTGGGTTGCTTCATTTCAGATGCATACATTTTTTCCCCTGAACTTGAAAGGCTTCCCCAAAATTGATGGACAAGTATTATTGTTATTCTTAGACAATCATTCTACTTCTCTTTCTCCTTTGCCTTCTCTTCTTCTCCCTCTTCCTTTCTTCCTCTTTCCCTCTTCCTCCTCCTTACATCATAGGTAAAGGAACTTTTTGGTCTCATTAGATCATTGTAATAATATATTATATTTGTATTGCTTTTTTGGGTGCAAAATAGATATCATTCAGTGTTACTGTTAAAGTTAACTTTTCTTTTCCTTGTCTCCTGGAAACAACAACAAAAAAACAAAAATATATTCTAAAACACCTGATTATATAACTCACTCTTATGTAGGTGATTTTTTTAAAACCCTTAACTTCTGTGTATTGGCTCCTAGGTGGAAGAGTGCTAAGGGTGGGCAATGGGGGTCAAGTGACTTGCCCAGGGTCACACAGCTGGGAAGTGTCTGAGGCCGGATTTGAACCTAGGACCTCCCATCTCTAGGCCTGACTCTCAATCCACTGAGCTTCCCAGCTGCCCCCTAGGTGATCTTACTTTAATGGGAAAATCAAAATGTTTAAAGGTTTATTTAAAATATTTATCTCCCTTTCCTCTCTATCTTGGTTTATGAAAACTTGCTTTTTATCTAATCTTACCTCAGAAAGCTATTCAATTCACTTAAATGAGAGTGAAAGGAATCAAGAGTAAAGTTATTTTCTAGTAATTAAGTTTTTACTCCCATAAAGGATCTTATGTTTTCTGGATAGTGGATTTTGCTCAATGCAAATATCAGGTTTTATTTATTAGAAATTACAGAGAAGTTGCTGCTATTTATTATAAGTTAAATAAAAATAGGCTGAAAGGTGCATATTTGCAGCTGAATTATTTATGGAAAAACAATTAAACTTATTAGTCAATTAAAATACTAAGTTTATTCCATTATCCATTTTTAAAAGACCCAAGATCTCTCTTTTTAAATTCAGATTCATTTCCTGCCTTCTTCTTTCCTCCATACTGAGTTATAACAGACCTATTTATATCCTAGGGAAGGAAAAGACTCCACTGGAGGCAGGAAAACTAAGTTAAGAAAGAATAGGAGGAAGTGTGCTGGCCATTTAGCCAAACAATCTTTAATACATTGAGCTTAAAAAGCTAGCAGCTTTACTGTGCGGTCCTGGAGTAAACAAATCGCATTTTTTCTTTCCACATTTCTTAACGGAATTTGGTTAATGGCGGTGATAAGAGCAATCAAAGAGAGAGAATAAGAGTTTCTAAGTATTTAAGCAACCCAGGAAGAACCTCGAGCTCAAGAAATAGGGAAATTGAGGGAGAACCCATTTGACCACGTCTTCAGATTAAGGTAAGTGTGATCTCAGTTTCCTCATACCTTTACATGTATTATGGATTCTGGGCACAGAAAATGCATGACTTTGCATAGAGATTTTACTTTGTATGAAGCCTGAAGGCAACTTAGAAATCTCTTCAGTTTTTCCCACTTCAACTCTAACCATAAAAGATTTCAAAATGAACAGATGTTGTTTGCCAGATGCCTTATTAAAGATAACTTTATAAATACAAATTTTTCTTATAGAATAGCTGTCATAACTCATTTGATAGATTTTTCCCCTTGAAATTCTTCCCCAATTTTGTCTCATATCATCTCACATAATTGAAAACATCAGATTTTAAAGCTTTATAATTATGCTTTGGACAAATAAGGGTCCAGATGATTATAGAATACAGGCATATGAATGAGCAAGTGTGGGCTGTTTTGATTGGCAAAAGTACTATGTACTATTTAAATTTCATGACATATTAAATGCATATGTAGATTTTTAGACCTATAATGATGTTACCTTTTTCTCCTGTATACTCATCCAGAGATAAAAGAAATCTAGAATTTTTAAAAAGTACAGGAAAAATTATGCCCAAAACTCTCCAACAGGAGATAATGAAATATGACAATTATTAAAATTTAAGCCACAAATGTGAGTACGATGAAAGATAATATTTTGGAAGAAGAAAGGTAGAGAAAAAGTGGATTCAGTTAAAGAGCAGTAGATACCGCCCACAAGTACTTGGAAAACTTTAAGGAACATCTGCAGATTCTTTAAACATTCCTTAATATTAAACAAGTCCATTTGTTTACTGTATGCCCTATGTATTTCATCTGTTACTGATAATATTCACATTGGTTCATTTGGAGTAACTCAATTAATGTTACTACCAGTGACTATCAGAGGAATAAGGAGTTGGTGGCTTTTTGCAAAGAAGAGAAGAAAATGTGTCTGTGTATTGTTGTTGTTTTTGGCTTATCCTGGAATAAGACTAGTATGTTTAGAATCTGTTGCACTGAAGATAGTCAAGTTGGAAGTGTAAGGAGACATAAAGCAGGAGTCTGCTAAGCCAGCCTGCTTCAAAGGTGCATAGGATTAACTGCTACTGTCTCAGCTCATCTTTGTGAATATTCCTTTTTCTGCTTAAAAAAATTCACTTGCCTTCCTTTATTTTTGTAGAGAATATCTTGTGGTATTTATACATATCCTGCACATGTCTTGATGGGTCTTATGCACTCACATGTCTTGCCCATTTTACAATTTTTTAAATGGCTCTTTTTTTCTATTGTTTCCTCCTGGGTTTTTAAAAAATAATATGTGGGAAAGGGGCAGTTAGGTGTCTCAGCAGATAGAGCCAGGTCTAGAGAAGGGAGGTCCTGTGTTCAATTCTGGCTTTGATACTTTCCTAGCTGTGTGATCCTGGACAAGTCACTTAATCCTAATTGCTTAGCCTTTTTCAAAATGATGACTGCAGAAATCACGTTTTTATTTACACACACACACAAATATATGTATGTACATATACATACATATATATATGCATATATATGTATATATCTGGGGTGATAATTTTATTTCCTACTACTCTGCAGAAGGTATTGTTTTGATAAATTTTGCCATTGAATCTCTGGAGTTCTATAAGTAGTGGCTTACTTGTAGAACCAGCAGGTATACTTTTGCCTCCTCTTTACTTAAGTTTATTCCCTCAGTTGCTGTAGATAACACACACTTCAAACATTCTTTCCAAAACAGTATACATAATGGAGATTCTTTGCTTTGTGTTTGATGCTAGTGGGAAATCTTCTAAACTTTGGTATGTGCCCACTACATGTAAAGCATTCTGCTAGGATATTGGATTGCAAAGATAAACAGTCTATTCTCAAGTTCCTTATATTCTTCCTGGAGGGTGATGGTGGCTTACAATGTGTTTGCAGGTAAAAGATGATCTCAGGAGAGCTTCTTGCTTCTTTGTAGCTCCTGAGTTTATGACAATTCTATTTCCAAAGACAAACTAAGAAACTTTTTTTCTTCTGACTAGACCACCGTAGACTTTTCCCATAGAAATTGTGGCATTTGGGGGTGTTTTGTTTATTAGGGCAGGCGAGGATTTTTTTCTCTTGGTTCAGTACAAACTGTGTAAGAAAAAGGAAAATGAAATTAACTGGCAAACAATGGGTTGGAAGAAATAAGGCATGTGATGTTTTAACATTTCTGTAAAAACAAAACGAAACATGATTTCATTACCTCAGAGCCAAGAGAGTAATTTGGAGCTGATCTCCTTGGTATCATCATCCACTGATTCTAATGTCGCAGACATTTGCTTACAAAGGTATTGATTTCTATGATATATGTTATATATTGATGCTCAAAAATATTCTCTTATTTGATATGCTTAAATGCTTTTTATAGGGAAAGAGCAATGATTTAATGAGATCAAAATGATTGAAATCACGGATAAATATTTCATTTGCTCACCTTTTATAATCAATCTTATTCAAGAGTCTTTAATCACCAACTTCCAGGATTTGCAGATTCATAAATATTACAGAAAGTTTTTTTTGAGAACTGATTGGTGTGGATATTGAAGCTTTTTATATTGTCAGTGATAACACATGTTTATTTATCACTTACTTATGGGCTAGGCGCTGTGCCTATTATAGGAGAGATGCTACCTATTGGGGCTACAAAGAAAGGTAGAAGGTAGTCTTTGCTCTCCAGGAATCTATTGTCTAATGAGGGGAGACAACATATAACAACTATATATGAGAAGTTATGTACAGGTTAATTGGAAGTAACCTTCAGAGGGAAAGCACTAAAGTAAGGGAGATTAGAAAAGACTACCTAAAGAAGGCGACATTTTAGTTGAAACTTGAAGGAAACCAGGGACAGAGATGAGGGGAAAAAAGAGAGAGTTACAGGCAAAAGAGATAGTGAGCAAAAATACCTAGAACAGGGAGATGGAATGTCTAGTCTGAGGAAATGAAAGGGGGCCACTGTCATGGATAGCACAGGTTTTTGGAGTGACAGGAGCTGTAAGAAGCAAAAAGAGTGAGACTATTTAGGTGGTTCTGTGGATTGAGTGCTAGGCTTAGAAATGGAAAGTCTTGGGTTCAAATTTGAAATTAGATACTTCCTAGCTGTGAGACCCTGGGCAAGTCACTTAATCTCCATTGCCTAAGCCTTAATGTTCTTCTACCTTAGAACCAATACACAGTATTGATTCTAAGGCAGAAAGTAAAGGCTTTTAAAAGAAAACTAGAAAAGCAGGAAGGGGCCAGGTGTAGCGTATTTTAAAAGCCAATGTGGATTTTATTTTATTTTTTTTGTTTGTTGTTTTGTTAAACCCTTAACTTCCGTGTATTGACTCCTAGGTGGAAGAGTGGTAAGGGTGGGCAATGGGGGTCAAGTGACTTGCCCAGGGTCACACAGCTGGGACGTATCTGAGGCCTAATTTGAACCTAGGACCTCCCATCTCTAGGCCTGACTCTCAAACCACTGAGCTACCCAGCTGACCCCAATGTGGATTTTATATTTGATCCTGAAAGGGCAAAGGAAGGAACAAGAATTCATTATATGTTTGCTAGGGCTCCAAACATTGGAGTTGGTTGAATGTTGGGGTGACATGATCAAACTTGCATTTTAGAAATCTCACTTTGACAACTGAATGGAGTGGAGAAGTGCTTGAGGCAGAAAGGCCAGTCAGCAGGATGTTGCAATAGTTCAGGCATGAGAGGATGAGGCTTACTCTAGGACAGTGGCAGGGTCAGCTAGCCCTGGACCATATCAGTGAATTGCAGAATATAGGAAATAGAAGTAACCTTATTTTACTGCCTTCTTTTAAAGATGTGGAAACTGGCCTTGAGAAGTTGTATACTTGCTTAGGATCACTTAGTCAGCAGCAGGGTAGAGATTCACATCTAAGTCTTCTGATGTCCAAGTCTAGTGCTCTTCCCTCTATTCTAATGTAAATATAGTTCTTCAGTCTTTAAATTTCATATCAGTTATGTTTTCAGGTAGGGATATGTCTTATCACCTTTTTATCCCTCAGTGTCTAGTAGAATAGATGTTTAATAAATGTGGAATTTAAATCACCAGGCATTCTTCCAAGCCCTGGAAATTCAAGGAGGAAAAAAACAACAACATAGTTTCTGCCTTCAATGAGTTTCTCATCTCGTTGGAGAAGAGCACATATAAGTCTGTCATTCTTCAATGCCTGAAGATATGTGATTTCCTTGGAGTAATCATTCCACTCCACCAAAGCTGATTGTGATGCTTCCACAACTCTTAGTAGACAATCTTCCAAGTGCTGCTTGCCCAGTCAATGAAAAGGGATTTATTAAATACTTTCTACATATTAAGCACTGTGTGAAGGATATAAAAATGTAGTAATTTCCCTCTAAGAACTCACATTCTAATGCTGGTCTTTTTTTAAAGGATCACTCTGCATCCAACCTGTTGATTTCTCTTATTTTAATCTTTCACAATTTAATGAGGCTGGTCCTTAGATAACAGACTACATTATTGGTCCTGGACTTAGAGCTTCTTTCTTCCTTTTTCTTTCTTTCTTTCTTTCTTTCTTTTTCTTTCTTTCTTTCTTTCTTTCTTTCTTTCTTTCTTTCTTTCTTTCTTTCTTTNTCTTTCTTTCTTTCTTTCTTTCTTTCTTTCTTTCTTTCTTTCTTTCTTTCTTTCTTTTCTTTTTGAGAATTTACTATTCCTTTGTTATCAAAAGGATTCACATCCTCAAATTATAACAAGCACCCAGAATTGTCATAAACATCTTAGGAAGAGAGATCAGTTCTGAACTTTTTGGTTGCCCCAGAGACAAAGAAATGGCTTTTCAAAGAATAATCTTCCTTCTGCCCAGTATGTTTACCTGGGGAGAATTTTTTCTCCTTGAGATCATATTAGTACCAACATTGTGGAGAATGCTTGTGATGAAATACAAAGTCTATCACTAAATCACTTCAATTCTTTGAGTCATGGTTCTTCTTTCTATGAAAGGAATAGGTTGGATTAGATCAGGAATTCTGAACTTGTTCTTAATTTGTTGGATATCTATATTTCTACTTAATTGATTTCCCTTGTAATAATGTGCCTTTTCATGTATTTCAAAGTTATTCTGAAAGGCACCCTTAGATTGAGACTGCCAAGGGAGTCTATGCCAAACATATTCACACCAGAAATGTTAACACTGTAGACTAGATGTTCTTCTCTGTCAGAGGTCATGACTGTTACCCCTTGCCTTCTGTGGATCATCTGAGGCATAGTATATTCTGCTCCAGTCCTTCACCTTCTATCTGTTTGTCTCTCATTTTCAGTGTTTCTTGTTGATGACACATTGTCAGGTCGTGGGTTTTTGTCCTTACTGCTATCTGTTTTCTTCCAACATGTGAATGATTTACAGCTTTTCTAACTTACGAGAACTTTCCAGAGCTTGCCTTCATTGGCTTAGCTTTTGAGAGCTCAGAATCAACTCCATGCCATATTGATGCTCAGAGGAGATACAAAAGAAGAGGTGGTGGCTTTCTCTCTCCCTTTTTATAGCCTACTGAGTGGGTAACTTCCTCCTTCTGTCTCCAATTTTCAATGCAGCCTTACAGTCACAGACCCTAAATGAACTTTTGAGTCATCCCAAAGTATAAGTTCTTCAATGCAGAGCTAGAAAACATGCCAAGTTTCATTGTTCCCTTTATAGTTGTAATAAATACTTAGAGAATATTACAGATAATATATGTTATAGAATGTTCAGAGGAAGGAGAAGTCATTGTGACATGATGTGATTAGAGAGCCAGTGTGTAATGGAGGATGAATCTAAGTTTAAAAAAACTAGGAAGGTTAGATGGTGGTTTCTAGGTATGTGGGACTCAATGAACAAGGGGTATGAGTGCACACAACTCATTTTAAGGCCCAGAAATAGTTCCATGTGACTGGAATGGATTATGTGTGAGATCAGGGTGAGAAATCACATTGGGGACACAGGTTGGAATCAAATCAGGAAGATTGCCAGGTTCAACAATTTGGTCCTTTTTCTATAGGCAGAGAACTGAGATTACTATTTCAAAAAGATAAATGTAGTCATAATTGTGTATACTCTTCCTAGTGTTGGTCAGCACAATAGCTGTGCGTAGGATGATTTGGAAGGATATGTTTGTAAGTAGCAAGAATAGTTGGAAAGCTGCCATAGTTGTCAAGGTAAGATGATGAAGACCCAAATAAGTATACAGATAACAGATAAATATAGATGATGGAGGTGCTATAAAGAAAAAGAAAAAAAAGGATTGGTAGAAGTCATAAAGAAGTAAGTTTCAGTTTGACACATAAGAAAAACAATTCAACAATCAGAAACAACCAAAAGTAGGAGCTGCCTAAGGAAATAGAAAGCTTTGCATTACTGGACTGTTTCCAACCCAAGGCTCAATGACTATTTGTGGGCTTATAGATGGAATCCCTGGTCAAGGCAAGATTAGACTATATCACAGGATCATAGATTTAGAGCTGAAAAGGATCTTCAATGTCTCTAAGTCCAACTCCACATTTTATGAATAAAGAAATTTAGGAAACGAGCTCCAGAGGTAAAGTTGCTTTCCCATGGTCACTCAGGCAATCTTGTACTCTGTCCACTGTAGCTTTCTGTGGCAGACACTGTGTTAAGCTCTGGGGATACAAAGAAAAAGCAAAAATGTCCCTGACCTCAAAGAACTTAGATTCCACTAGATAAGACTCTAGGACTTCTAACTGATTTTAGAAGGATATTGAGTAAGAAGAAAGAGTAAAAAGGTTGATTCTAAGCTTTGGAGGTGCCAGGAATAAAAAATTGGGAAATTATAA
>NW_025390077.1:0-2902 GCF_016433145.1 Gracilinanus agilis | reverse complement strand
AAGGTTGTTATTCACTTATTTTTCAGTTGTGTCAAACTCAGGAAGATGATTCTTCCTGACTTCAAGTACAGCACTCTATCCACTGTGCCACCTCATTACCCAAAGAGTCAAAACCACCTGGTTTCAAATGCAGGTACTGCTTCCTTATGACCTGAGGAGGTCACTTTACCTCCTTCCCTTGTTTGAACAATCTGTAAAATCCACAAAGGAGGTTGAACTCAAAGATATTTAATGTCTCTTTTGTAGCCTCAATCTATATAGTTCTGTGAACTTACAGCATCTCTAGGTTTTAGTTTCCTCTTCTATAAAATGAGGATAATAATATGTGAGCTACTTACCTCCTAGAATTATTGGGAGAAAGCACTTTGTAAACTTTAATGTTCTATAGAAATGTGAGCTATTATTATCATCATCATCCCTGAAGGTCTAGGAAAATTGTGTTTCGCCAATGATGTCATTTTAATCAAAAAAGGCTGAAATGAAAGATTAAAAAAATACTCTGAAAATGTCTAAGTAGGTACTGAAAATGCCCAGATAAAATTGTAACCCTAATTACTACTAAGAATATCATGTACAATATAGAAAGAGAAATAACAATAGTAGAGGATACTCAATAATTAAGTGAAAGAAATAAACTGGGGAAAAGGTTAGGAACAAAATTTCTGTTCGAACCAGAACTTGAAGCTGATTAACTCTCTAAAAAGCAGCTAGGTGGCACAATGAAAAGAACACTGAACTAGAGTCAGGACAACCTGAATTCAAATCTGGCCTCATTGACTTACTAATTGTGTGACTCTTGGCAAATCTCTTAACTTCAGCTTACCTCAGTTTCTTCATCTGTAAAATGAAAATAATATTAGCACCTACCTGCAGGTGTTGTTGGAAGGATCAAATGAGCTATTTGTAAGGCTCTTTGTACACTTTAAAGCGTTTTATGAGAATGAGCTTCAACTATCCTCAGAGGAAAGCTTCGGTGACCATATTGATAACCTTCAGATACTCTTGACTTCACAGCTTCTTAAACTCTTCAGATACTATGACTTCCATGACCTCCTGTCACCCACTGGGGGAGTAACATCTTTACATGTTACATCCAAGATCCTGAAGATTCTTGTCTGAATTTTCAACATAATCTCTTCTCATTCCCAAACACGCTTGCTTTCTCCTCTTCCTACTCTTCAACCTCATCATCACTTTTTATCAAGCCCCTCTCTACATTCCCTCCTCCTCAATATCAATAAATGGTGCTATTTTTATGAATGAAGCTACTTGATATCGATTCTGTCAGCTTCCGTCTTCTCTTCTACTCTAGACCTTTCAAGGACATAATGATGCAGGATTCCCTTTTTCAGTACTCTCTCCTTTAATTTCTAAGACCCTGAATTTTTATCATGCTCCTTCTACATCTCTGATTGCTACTTCTCTCTCTTTCTGGATCCTTATTTTCTCCTTGTTCCTTAAATATAGGAACACTCTAAGATTTTGCTCAGACTCTCTTCTCTTTGTGATCTTATTTTACCTCCCATGGTTTCAATAATCACCACTATGCACATGACTTCCAAATCTTTATTTCTTTCCCAAATCTCTCCCTGGAGTCTTCATTCTCATATTTTCAACAGGCTGGTAGTTCTCTTCACCTATTTATCTAGGAAAAGCTCCAACCATGCACCTTGAAGTACCTCAGGTTCAAGATACATAAAATTGAATTCATCATCTCCTTTTGCTTAAATCTATCGTCCTCCTCTTCCTGAAATATAGTAAGTACATAATCAAAGTTTATTGGCTGATTATTGATTAATAATAATAATAATAAAATCTAACATTTACATAGCACTTTTCTGCCCTGGCCAAACCAGATCTAAAACTGTATGTTCAGTTTAGGACATTCTATTTTAGGAAGAATATTGGGAGAACAGAGAATGTCCAGGGATTACCAGGATGCTTAAGGGGCTCAAGACATTACCATAAAATAATCTGTTAAAAGAAACCATATTGTCTAATCTACAAAGAAGATCTGATAGAGACTTGATTGCTGCCCTCAAGAATTTGAAGAGCTTTCAAATAGAGAACTAAAATTTGTTGTGTTTGACTCCAAGGGTAAAAACCTGGAACAATGGGTGGAACATGCAGAGTGGCAAACTCGGGCTTTGTATGACAGAGAGATTTTCCAGGAATTAGAGTTCTAAAACAGAGCTTTTCCCTCCTTGAGGTCTCTAAGAGAATACTCTAGCATCTCTTATCTAAGGTACAACAAATATTCTTGTGGAAATATGGTTTAAACAAGGCCTAAAATGGCAGTTTTAAAATAATAATTATAGTAATAGCTGAATTATAGCACCTTAAAGTTTGCAAAATCTTTTACATAAAGATTTGTAATTTGAGCTTCATGACAACCCTGTGAAGTTAACAGTAGAAAGATTATTTCCATTTTATAGATAGGGAAAGTAAGGGTCATAAAAGCTAAAAGACTTGTTCATGGTCACATAGCTAGTAAGGATTTGAAACCAAGTCTAATCCTGTGTAGGAAAGGTGCTGAGCCACCAATGATGAAAAAAAGTCCTAATTTTTTTGAAATGGGAATAAAGTAGATTTTTAAATAAACTATAGGTCACTGAACACATTATTGATCCTAGTTAAAGTTCTAGGAAGGATAATTAAAAGCTAATTTTTGAGTGTTTAGAAATGGAAGTGATGTTAATAAAAAAGACACCATTGATTCATTTACAAGAAACCATTCCAAATTAACCTTAATTCCTTTTTTGATATGATTACTAGATTGGTAGATTAGGGGAAGAGCATAGTCTTTGAAAATCCATATCTATTCAACAAATGCTTACTATGAGCTTTAAATGCCCCATGCTAAGCAGTAGGCAGTAGAGATGCAAAGATGAAACTATATATA
>NW_025390076.1:0-1032 GCF_016433145.1 Gracilinanus agilis | reverse complement strand
CATTCAGCCACTATTTGTTTTCTCAGAATGGCTCCATTGTGGCCTTTATTGAATTCACAAGTATAACAGGCCCCTGGGGATTCTACCAATGAATTGATGGAATCTTTATACTCACACAGACACCTTACCCCATGTTTCTTCTCATTTGTCCAGCCATAACCCAGTGTTAGCCTGCAAGATTTGTTTTTATGCTCCCAGGGACCTCTATTGGCAAATGAGAGTGGTTTGCTGGCCTTAGTCCAGTAAGTATTCTCTGAAGCCCCTCTGATAATATTTATGCCATGGTCTAACAATGGGAGAAAATCAGTGTGAGGGAGTAAGTAAAAAGAGTACCTCTGATGATTGCTGGGCACATCACTTAACCTCATGGCATTTTAGGCAAATTTCTAAGCCTATAAAGCTGTAGGGAAGGCACCAACCTGCAAAGGTACAGGGAGTTTCCTCATTTAGGAGTTCTTTATACCAATGAAGCCACATCTACCTCCTATCCTAATGGAAAATATTTCACTAAATGATAATACATACTTCTCTGCTCTATTCTGTTGTCTATTTTAAAATAACAAGGTCATGTAAGGTAGGGTTCATCACATGTTTTCACATCTGTTCTTCTGAAACAAAAAAAAAGTTTTAAACTGTGTTACTTTCCTGTCAAAAGTCTTCAGTGGCTCCCTATTGTCCATAGAATGAAATACCATCTCCAGAGGCTTCCATTGAAACCCCCTAATCCCTAATCTTTTGGTCTTTAGCTCATATTACTGCCTGCCATGTACTCTAGTTTTCAGCCAGATTAGGCTAAAACTAAACTGCTTTTAGATGACTACTGTAGTCTTAGAAAATAAACAGATTACATTGAGATGTTTGGTATTCTTTACTTTAGATACCATTTACTTCCTCCTAAACTGCTACTGATTTCCAATAATACTTTTCTTAATGGTAATGAATAAAATATGAAATTAGAAGAAATGTTTATGTATTTGGGTAATGATTTATAGGGGCATCTTTGCTAGGATAACATCCACTACCCTTCACAAA
>NW_025390075.1:0-4879 GCF_016433145.1 Gracilinanus agilis | reverse complement strand
TGTGTGTGTGTGTGTGTGTGTGTCTGCGTGTATAGGGAGGGGGGGCAGTAATGAAGAAGATGCTCTTTAGGATGACGGCACCAGGAGCTCTCTGTGATTTCCCCAGACAGCCAGATGTCATCGACTGGGAGGTAAGGGATGGAAAAGACCCATTAGCTCACTAAGGTTGTACCATCTCTCCAGGCACAACCTTGTTTGCTCGTGGCTCACTGTGCATATTGTGCCCAATTATATCAATTCTCTACACGATTAAGCCATTGTTAGGCTGGGCAGGTGGAAATTCCCATGGGGTGGGGAACTCCTCCCATCTCCACCCCAAGCAAAAGTGCATTATCATCCTCTTAGATGCTTTGCTATAGTAAACTAAGCATTTATGAAGGGCCTACTAAGTGCAGAGCTTTGCAAGGCTATGAACCTGACTTGCTCAGGGCCCTCAGATATAATATAATGTAGCTAATAGATATAATAGCTAATGAGGGGAGGGAATGAAATTTTGAAAAAATCCATGAGGATCATGTCTACCCAATTCTAAAGAAAATGAATTAAAGTTTCAACAGCAAAGTCAAACCTCTGGCCCCTTTATTGTTTGTCTCTGGAATAGGGGGTGGGAGAGATCCTTTCCTCTGGTATTACATAGATAAAATACTGAATTTGGGGGTAAAATACTGAATTTGGAGATGGTGACTTTGAATCACTGCTCCCTCACTTAATACTTCATGTTACCTTGAGCAAGTCAGTTCTATAATCCTCAGTTTCCTAATCTGTGAAATAAACAGAGGGAGATGAACTAGATAATTTCTAAATTCTCTTTCAAAGCTAAAATTTGATGTTTCTATGTTCACCATAAATAATATTAATCTGGCCTTTAGGCCATCTTAAAGAGTAAGGTAATTGCATTTATCTGGTTCTCCAGGTCCATTTTGAGACAGAAGGATCTCTTAGTCAATCCAACCCTCTTGCTAGAAAATTAATTCATTTTCCTGAATATTGAAGAATGAGCATCATGTGGTTTCCCTTTACTTCAAAGCACTAGGCAGCAGAAGCAAGGCCAGTTCTTTGAATATATCTACCACAGACAAGGACACATCCCAGCTCGAGCCTTCCCCTCCAACCTGCTATTCCCACTACACAAACTCCCTTTTCAAAGCTGCAAATGCCAGTGGCAGCTATGAAGGTCTAGTTGGCAGAGTAAGAGACACAGAAGGCGAGATGGTGGGGGGAGGCAGAATAGGAAACCACCTCAGACCCTGGGAAATAGAAAGAGAGGGAGAAATATGCAAATGGAGAGTCGCCTCAAATCCCTAAACCCATTAATAAGGCCCTGAGCAGAAGCAGCTGGTGTCTCATTGGAGGCAACTGGCCAGCTTTTCCAGAAGGGTGAAGGGAACAAATCAGAAAAAAAAGGAGAAAACACACACATAGACACACAGAGGTTTCTCCCTGTCCATCTCCCACTCCGTTAGAACTAGCCAGGTGCTTTCTTCACAATGCCCTGACAACAGCTGGAGGGAGGTATGTGGACTCCAAAGATATTAAATCAGCAACAGGAGATGCCCCTAAGCTCAAGGGTGGGGAACACTCTGGTCCAGATATAATAGAAGCCACTTCCATCTTCTCTTCTTTGGAGCCAACCTTCCATTTGTTTTGTTTTGTTTTGTTTTGTTTTGTTTTGTTTTGTTTTGTTTNCAACCTTCCATTTGTTTTGTTTTGTTTTGTTTTGTTTTGTTTTGTTTTGTTTTGTTTTGTTTTGTGTTTAATCTTAGGAGAAAAAAGCATTTGCTCCTTACAGATCTACCCTCTGGCCCAAGTAGCACTGGAACTCCGGTCCAGAGGGTCCCTTTTGTACTTCCCCAGAAGCTTGCTCTGCTTGCCCACTGTGGGCACTGCATAAATGGCTGATGAGTAAATTAATGAAGTAACGAATTAATGAATTCCCAGGCTTTACTCCTCTCACCAAGAAAGGTTTCAGATCTAGAAAAAAAAAAGCTTCAGATCTAGAAAGGCATAGGAGCAAGAAGGGGGCAGGGAGAAGAGAGCACCCTACCTGGTCTGGTTGGGGGCCACTATTCCACCAAAGAAGTATGACTATCTCTCTCCCTGATGCCCCCCCCCCATTAGTCTTGCCTAATAGGGCCCCCTTACCCGTGTCCTGCTAAATGAGGACCTCTCACCCCCAGCTCCGAAGAAAGGGAAACCCCTGTATGCACAGTACTCCTAGAGATCATTGTGAGGGACATTAGAAGGTACACAGTGAGATGCATGAAGTTTGGGGGTGCCCCTCAGCCCTCCCAAAACAGTGTATCAGATTGGAGGGGAGGGTGGGAAATCTCCTTGGTGGGGGTGCAAGAAAAGAACGAGATGAAAAAGCCCACTAGGGTCTCCCACTTTCCGGCTGCTCCGCCCCCCCCCCAATCCCTCAGAGACTCCATAGGTTTCAAACACAACCACCGCCGCCCCCCTCCCGTTGCGCATGCGTGCTTCCACCCTGCTACTTCTCCCCCCCCCCCCCTTCCCTCTAGACCCCTCCCTCCGGTACAGTTCTAACGTAGAGTCCAACCGCAGGAGCTAGAGATAACGGCCAATGCTGGGGGGAGGGGAGAAGGAAGGGGGAACTCCGCCCCTGCCTCCTCCGGGAATGACGTCAGCCCACCTCTCCCCGCCCCTCCCCTCGCCCTCGCCCTCGCCCCCCAGCGGCGCGCGCTGCCAGGGGCGATTGCCAGGCTGGGGAGGCAGCGGGTTGCGGGAAGCGAGCGGGCGCCCAACCCGGGCCGGGATTTAGTGATTTCGTTTCAGTCTGTAGTTCAGGGAAGGAATAGAGGACGGGAGGAGATCGACCATGGGCTAGAGCCCCGCGGAACCCCTTAAGTTGCACGAGTCACACGCACATCCTCCGTGTTCTCACCTTCCCCGTGCAGGCGGGATCCCGGGGCGGCCGCCACGTGTAGAACAAGGGGTCGCTCAGTCCTCTCCGACAGCGCCCCGGTCCCGTTCTGGGAGGCACCGGCATCCGAGGTGACCAGCACCAGCACCAAGACAACTAGCCAATCAATTCATTTCCATTCAACAAGCATTTATTAAGCGCCTGCAGAGCACCCAGGACCCGGAGAGGCAAAAATCCAAAGACCTACGCCCTTCCCCTCCACTTGTAGTTGCCACAGATATCCCTTCAGGACTACTCCCCCGGGAGGGGGGCTGCAAAAACCATGTTTCCTTCTCTGCCTGAATGCAGCTCCCTTCAACCTCCCCTGGCACCCCAGGAGTAGTCTGCTTCAGGAGAATTCTAGGCATGTGAACACTCACTCAAAACCCTGTGCCAGGGTCTCCCTGGTGAGACCCCCCAGGCTTTCCCACCTTTCACCTTCTACAGAGCTCTCAGAGAATCTCTGATGCTAGAGGGAGCCAAGGGCTAGGCTAGTGCAGAGTTTACGGCTTCCCCCAAACTGAAAGGGCTTCAATCTGATGTCAATCACCAACACTCCTCCCCTCCCCCCAGGGGACCGGCGAAGGTTGGAAATGTTATGATTCCAAACCTGAGTCTGGTCCCCAAAACAGAGAGGATGCTCTCTAAGGCACCCTCCAGCCCTGTTGAAATTCTATGATTTGTCATTCTCTTTCCCCGTGTGGACAAGAGAAGTGTGTCTCTCCTTCTAAGAACAGCTCTGTGGGGCAAGAGATTTAGGGTGGAGGCAGCAAGTGTGGGGACAGATCCAAAAGTCTCAAATTATTTTATTGGTCCTAAATCTTGGCTGAACCCCCTCCCCTACAACACCCCATTTAGAAGAATCAGCATCTGAGGGATGGGGCGGGGTAAGGGCTCTATCCTTTGGGTCCCCAGCTCTTAGCTTGTCACCAAAGAGGGGAGACCGGTTAACTCCTTTGGTGCTCCATAGTACAGGCTACACATAGAGCTGAGCTAAAAGCTCCCAGCCGGAAGGTTGGGAAGGTGATCAGAGGAAACCAGAAGCTAAATCCCATTTGGGAAGAGGGGTGTGGTGAAAGGCAGGATAGTATGTGGGAGAGGGGTACAGAAAGAGAGGAGGGGGGAATCCCATAGGAAGAAAGGGCTCGGGGCCAAAGAGAGCCCTCTGGTGCCCAGAGAAGAAGGGATGTCCATGGTCTGACCAGCAACCAAGGCCGGCAGACCCGACTTGAAAAGGATAGGGAGAGGTCCCCTGCCACTTTTCGGATCCCTCTGCACAGTAGGAAAGAGAGGAAGGCAACAGACGGTTGGGACTCAGGGGGGCAGGGTGCTGTGGGATCCCCAGGTGCGGGAGAAGTGGAAGGAGAAGAGACTTCTTGCTCATTGAAAGCCCATCATCAAGCTTCTGAGAGTCTCTGGAATCAGCTCTCTCTTCCTTGCCTTTGATGATATGGAGCTCCAGGGCTCAGCCTTTATCGGCTTCCCCCACCCCTCGGCTCGATGCCCCGTAATTCAGTGGTGCATCTCTCTCTCTCTCCCCACCCCCACTAGTCCCCGGAATAGCCGTGGGTCTTCGCAGCCTTCCACCGCCAGCCGTTTCTCCATCCTCCCAGCTCTCAATGGAAAGAACTGCCCCGGGACTCTGCTGCTATCGCCTGCATACTCCGCTGCATGCATTCCGGGTTCCCTTTCTTTCCCCTTTCCTGCACTCCCTGCCCCGCCCGCATCATCCCCGGGTGCGACCAACCCAAGCTCCGAGGCTTTCTGCCTAGCTTCCAGGGCAATTCTTTAGCTAGTGCTTTCCAGCGTATTCACCCCCTCCCCCCAGGCATTAGCCCAAGCTATCCTGGTCGGTCGCATCCTTCCTTTCCAATCACAAATTCACATTGCTCCCAGCTACACCCCGCTTCCTTAGTACAACGTTCAGAAGCCAGCCCTGTCCATCCCCACCCCCCTCTC
>NW_025390074.1:3748-6904 GCF_016433145.1 Gracilinanus agilis | reverse complement strand
ATATAGTATAATTATACATATAATGTATATAGTATAATTATACATATAATGTATATAGTATAATTATACATATAATGTATATAGTATAATTATACATATAATGTATATAGTATAATTATACATATGCTTTTTTTACTGAGCCTACAGTGAACTCACCATGTTACTCATAGCAGGAATTCGTCTCCTTTTTCAAACTCCTGGGTCTGACAATGACAGTAATAGAAAGATCCGGGGCTGAATAGGTTTATGCAGAGATTTCTAACGAAGATCTTTAATAACGTCTCCCTAGTTCGATAACGTTGATAGTTGTTACCTCATTGTGACCAACATTGTTTTCAAAGGTGCAGATTGCAGTCCATCCAGCACCCTCTTACATACAAGTATTGTCCAGCTTCTCTTGTAGGTGATGCACAATGGTCCACCACATGTGCCTGGAGCTTTCCTCCAATTTTTCTGCCATTTTATGGGTGCTGGTATAGCTCACATACTACCTATCAATTATTCATTAACATTGTCATAAAACTAGCTCACCTTTTCTGGTAAGACACTTTGCTTTGGAATTTACATTTGTATTTATACTGGATGAGAACAGGCATGTGGGGTGTCATTTTGAAGAATCATAGGCTACCAAGGATCAGGATATAGAGTAGTCTGACTCCACTGAAGTCTAGCTTTTGGAGAAAGTGAACTCATCATCTCTCAAAATGTACTTTTTGTCCTATTGGAAATGGAAGAAATGAGAAAGTAGATGCCCTGGTGTTATAAAATGGTTCTTTGTGTGAATTTTAAATTCAAAGAAGCCCATTTAGAATGGAACCAGGAAGTCAAATGAGGTAACTTAAAGAGGTGGTACCATGCTTCTGATTCTAGAAAATAATCAGTAAGTGGAAGAGAAGACAGAGAAAAGAATACTAAAAAACAGATAGCCACCTGAGATATTTTATAGGAGGCTATGCTGGCCTTATTGACCTCCTTTCATATTGATGGTAATTAAGAATTACCATCAGGAGATTATCCCCCAACAGGGGATAAGCTGTGAATTAATTTGAATAGTAAAAAAAAAAAGCAGGTCTCTATAAAGGTCAAAATAAGGATACCTACAAACCATAGTGCTGTCAACAAAAAGTAATAAGGAAAAAAACTTATAGGAAGGATTATAGCATATTAGATAGATCCTCCATGGAGTACTTTTGGGGATGAACACAGGATCCTAGATTTAGAGCTGTGAGAATTCTTGGTGGTCATTTTACAAATGAAGGATCTAAGACCCAAATGAGTTAAGTTCCTAGCTGAAATAAGTTATAGAGGCAAATTTTGGACCTGAATTTTCTAATTTCAAATTCACTGGCATGTATAAGAGCCATACAGGATGAGAAGATATGGATGGGTTGCATTCTATTGCATTCATTAAAAGGAAGTACCCACATTGGTGAAGTCACAGAGACACCTAATAACCTAGCATCAAGTAATTTAAGAAAACAGAGATTGCTCTAGAACATCCTGGGTATCTGTTTTGAGCTATTATTTTTCATTCCAATATTTTCATATGCACTCCACAAAATATGATAGCCTTCTTCCTCATTAATCTTCTATAAAATAATACCCCAAAACTAAAGGATAAGAGAAGGGAACAGCTGAACCTAGGCTAATTGGCTTAAGGTTTTCTTCATCTTAAAAAAAAAATTTCTTACAATCTGCCCATTAACAACTCTAGGACAGAAAGGGAAGAGCTAGGCAAATGTGGTAAAGTGACTTTCCCAGGGTCACACAATCAAAAGATTGAGGGTTTGAATCCATGGTTGCCAAATTGTTACAAATAAAAATTAATCTAGATTTATAAGCATTTATTATAAAGAAAGTAATAGGTTTCATCCTTCCTAACTTTAGATGAAAAATCAATCCTCCATTGGAGCAGGCCTCCAAGCCAGTTTGTCAGAGATGTCCAGATGAGAAGAGAGCAGCCAGAGAGCAAGCCCAAAGAGCCAGTTAGTTCAAAAGCCTGACCCAGGGAAAAGAGTACTCTCCACCTTTCTGGCTGGTTTGTTAAACCTATATCTCCTCCCTCCATGTTGCACGGAGGCTAGCTGTGCTGGCACGTAGAACTGTCAGACTGCAGATGATTAGACCATCATTCAAGCACACATGTGACTCTGCCACTTGGGGTACGCTCAAGGTCCCCTAAATATTTTATTTCACACAGCGAGGAAGTATCTGAGGTCAGATTTGAATCCAGGTCTTCCCAACTGCAAGCCTGGCTCTCTATCTGCTGAACCACCTCACTGACCCTTTTCCTAACCTTCTAAAAGTTGATAGATCAATTAAAGTTATTTTCTATTCCTCTTCCTTCTACTGTTATTGGGTTTTTGCCTAGCCTCTCTTTACCGAAATCTTTCCATCTAGGGATGGTTGAAAACTTTTTTTTTCTCCCTTAGATCAACAGAAACAATTTTTTCAAACAGAACTTTACTAACAACAAATAGAAAACAGTAAATGTGAACCAGAACTTTTAGAACTATAAATTACAGAAAGCTTACACTAAGATTTATTCCTAGCCCCAAAGTTCCATGCTGCTAAGGATCCAAATACTCTGGAAGTAATTATATTTTTGTGGAAGAGTAGAAATACTTTTCTTTGACTATATGAACTGGTGACAAATGACTGGCATGTTTCCAAAGGAGGAATGGTCTCCTATTTTTTCCACCTTAACGGCACCTACCAATGTACCCTTAAGGCTGATTATATCCTTAAGTGAGGCTCTTAGCTCTTCTTTACTTTCACTCTAATTAGAGTAAGGTTGCAATATATAATCTAATAAATAATGGGCTTGTGGTCAGGAAAGTCTGAGTTCAAATTCTACCTTAGAAATGTATCAACTGTAAAGTACTAGACAAGTCACTTAACCTTTTCAGCCTTAATTTCCTCATCTGTAAAATGTAAAAAATCTATGTCATATAGCTATTGTGATGGTCAAACAAGTTTGTATATGTAAAATGCTTTGTAAATATCTGTGTGTCTCTCCTCTCCTCTCCTCTCCTCTCCTCTCCTCTTCTCTCCTCTTCTCTTCTCTTCTCTCCTCTTCTCTTCTCTTCTCTTCTCTCCTCTTCTCTTCTCTTCTCTTCTCTTCTCTCTCTCTCTCTCTCTCTCTCTCTCTCTCTC
>NW_025390074.1:0-3690 GCF_016433145.1 Gracilinanus agilis | reverse complement strand
CTCTTCTCTTCTCTTCTCTCCTCTTCTCTTCTCTTCTCTTCTCTTCTCTTCTCTTCTCTTCTCTTCTCTTCTCTCTCTTTGTCTCTGTCTCTCCTCTCTGTCTCTCTCACTCTGTGTCTCTGCATCTCTCGCTTTCTGTGTCTCTCTGTCCCTCTTGTTCTCTGTATCTCTGTTTCTCTTGTTCTCTGTCTCTGTCTCTTTCTCTCAGTCTCTGTCTGTCTCCCTCCTTTTTTCTCTGTCTCCCTCTGTCTCTCTTTCTCTTTTTCTCTCTGTCTCTGTCTCTCTCTGTCTCTCTGTCTCTCTGTCTCTTTCTCTCTCTATATATGTATATGTATATGTATATATATATATGCTTGATAACGTGTACGCACATATATACATACACACACAGAATACATATACATATCTCTGTGTGTGAATATGTGTGTGTGTGTGTGTGTGTGTACATGTTATCAAGCATCACCATTTTTGTTTGAACTTGGTCTCATAAAACCAGCCACCATGATCCCTGGAGAATATGCCAGGGACAACATTTCCTATTAACCCCATTAAACTAACCACCCTCTTTTCATCTCCCAAAGCTTCCCCCACTGGCACTCTTCTCACAGACACACCTGAACCTTGGCTCTCTGAATAACTGACAAGAGCTGGGTCCAATTAACATTCCACACCTTTCTGGCAAATCCATGCATTTCCCAACTGTTCTGTTGATGCTTCATGCCTCAGGTGCCCCCAGTGAGCAGTAATAATACAGAAAACATTCACTGATGGGAAGGCAAACTTCCTTTCATTACATCCCTCAAAGTTGGGTTGTGCAGGGATTTGAGAACCACATATATCATAGATGAAAGTATTTTTTTAAATCTATTTTAAAGAAATTGGGAAGATTATCATCAGATAGCTGAAGGGAATTGAGAGGAACTCACCCAAAAGAATTACATTTTAAGAAGCTGCATGGAGGGGCAGCTGGGTAGCTCAGTGGATTGAGAGTCAGACCTAGAGATGAGAGGTCCTAGGTTCAAACCCGGCCTCAGACACTTCCCAGCTGTGTGACCCTGGGCAAGTCACTTGACCCCCATTGCCCACCCTTACCACTCTTCCACCTAGGAGCCAATATACAGAAGTTAAGGGTTTAAAAAAGTAATAATAAATTTTTTTTTAAAAAGAAGCCACATGGTATAGTGGGAAGAACACTGGTCTGAAAGCAGATGACCAAGTCTTGATTCTGCCACTTACTAACTAGGTGACACAGTGGGGATGGAATATTGGATTAGAGACCTGAGTGCAAGCCCTGCCTCAGATACTGTGTAACCTTGAGCAAGTTACTTGAACTTGTCTCAATCTCAGTTTCCTTGTTTATAAAATGAGATTAAATAATTAATATGTATCATATGAGATAACAGAAGGAAAGCACTTTACAGACCTTAAACTACTGCTCTATTACAATTGTTATTGTTAACTGGGTGACCTTAAACAAATCAATTAGCTTCTCTGAGTGTCAAGTTTCCTCAACTATAACTTGAGGAATAGAAGCGACTCTAAAATTCCTTCTGCTTCTATTTCTCATGATTCTAAGAAGCTAGGATAGGGAAGGCAAACAGTAGAAAGAACACTAGAGGGAGGGCAGCTAGGTGGTTCAGTGGATAGAGCACAAGGTTTGGTGTCTAGAAGACCTGAGTTCAAAATCTGTCTTCAGATGCTTCCTAGATGTGTCATTTAACTCCGTTTGCCTAGCCTTTGCCCTTCTGCCTTAGAATTGTTACTAAGACAGAAAATAAGGGGTTTTAAAAAAGAAAAAAAATGCTTATGCTAACACCCAACAACCTGGGTTCTAATCCTGGGTTCTGCCACTAACTACTAGAATGCGATGAGTGAAAAATCACTTAACTCTCTGGGCCTCAGTTTCTTCATCTGTAAAATGGGAGTAAAGGATGAAGATTTCTTCAGCTCAAGACAGATTTTCCTACACATTTTCTGAGTGGAAGGAACTGTGCTAAATAAACCCTGGGGCTACAAAGACAGATAGACAGGAAGCAAGCCCTGCCTGTCAGGAGCTTACAGTCTAACTGAGGGGATGTAGCCTGTACCCAGAAAGGGACCAATTAATGTAAAACAATTTCAAGAGCAAGAGAGAACTAACAAACAATGACATGTCTAATTTGTTCAGTGGCAAATGATAACCATCTGTATGTATGTTCACAGGCTCTAGCCATCTAAGCAGGAAGCTCAGTGTTTACAGTGATGAAAGGGATGCTTTAAAGGGAAGAGCTTTAAGCAAAGGTTCAGCTGACACTTGAGGAAAACATTTCCCAATCATGAAACCTTTGAAACTGTGGGACAGTTTTCCAAAGAATGATTATGGAAAGTCCATTAGCTGAATCATTTAAAACAGCCCTAGATGAAACCTTCATGAGTACACTGCAGGGAGCCCTCCTGCCCTGGACACGATGACCTAATTAATCTTTTCATCTCCAACTTCCATGAATCTCTTCACTTTTTCCCCTTTAAAGAATTCCCTAATCAGTTCATCATTCTCTCCTCTTTTTCCTTCCCCTCCCTGTTTCTGAACTCACATAAAACATGGAGGTTGAACCACTGGAAATCCCTCGCAAATTAAGTCAATTGCTGCTGGAATGTCCAAAAACACTCGTGCTTTCTGGGAACCCAGGCAGTAGCGATTAAGGAATGAACGGGTGCAAAATTCATCTTGCGGCCTCGCCGGGAACTACATGGCAAAGGGAAGCGATTGTCTCTCTGCTCGTTTTAGTGATGGCTCTATGATGTCATCGAAGAAAACTTAATATACGGGATGAAGAGTGGGTCCAAAGCCAAAATTCCATTATTGCTCCAAGACAGATTTATCCTTAGCCTCCCGGTTCTATGCAGCTGAGCATTTAAATACTCTGGAAGTGGTAAAAATGTGTGGAAATACTTTAGTCGTGACGACGTAGGGCTTTCTGCATTAGCCATCAATTCCCTCGCAGTGGGCTCAGATGCCTGAACGCACAGAGGGAGCCAGTCATTTCACACCTGTCCCATTTTTCTCTTGTCTTGCAGCAGATGGATCAGAAATCTTTCTCTAGAGAAGGTTCCAGTGGGGAGATCTTTTCATCCCCCGTGGAAGAATAAAAGTATCCTTTGTGTCCCTGATGGCTTGACCTGGCTTCTAGCATCTAATTCTCATTTAGAGCTTCTTAGCTCTAAATGTGACTCATTCCACAGCCCACCTGCCAGTATCACAGAAAAAGCAAGCTCCTGCATTGCCTGGATCTCTGTCTGCCTCACTTATTTCCCCCTCCCCTAAATTCTAACATTGTGTCCCTTTAAGTAGATAGGGCACCAGAAGACCAGGGTTCAAACTCAGGCTTTCTGAATGATCTGTGTGACCTTAGGCAAGTCACTTAAAATTTCAGCAATTTGATTTCTTCCTGTTCAAAATGAAGTGCTTAGACTAGATGTCTAAGGTTCCTTCTAATCCAAAATTTCTGGAGCTAGTCCTCACGTCTCCCTTGACACTACACGTTCTTCCCCTGGGGTCCATAAACCACCCTGCCCCAAGGGTCTGTGGATAAATTCCAAAGGGTCCTTGAGCTTGAGGAAAAATTATACCTTTCTTTTGATATAGTAGATTTCCTTCATAATCCTATTACTTAATATTTTTATTATATTATAATATTACATGTTTATATG
>NW_025390073.1:0-5616 GCF_016433145.1 Gracilinanus agilis | reverse complement strand
CATATATATACATATATGTATATATATATATATTAAGATTACACAAGAGAAATAAAAGGGACACATATGACTGGGAAAGGAGACCAACTGGTTATATAGTAAAAGCACAGGATAACAGATGGATAGTCCAAGTGCTACACTGACAGGCATGAAATATTAACTATATTGAAGGGAGGCTTCCAGTACATTGGAGAGATCCACAGGAAGAATTTATGGAAAAAACATGGACAATACCTACACAGTATGAAAAGACTGCAATTCATATTGGAAGGAGTACCTCCTCCAGATCATGGATCCAATGCATTAACAAGGTTTTTATTATTATTACATCTTTTCCCACACTGGATTACAAAGGATTTAGAGTCCTAGTATCTTTGAACCCTCTAACAAGGAGGTATTTTTAAAAGTTTGTTGAAATGGCACTGTAGCACCAGTTACAAGATAAGTTTCACACTATGTCCATGGCAGGTTATTCTATTACAAAGTTTTGATCAAAAATCTTTGACGGGGACAACTAGGTGGCTCAGTGGATAGAGAGCTAGGCCTAGAGATGGGAGGTCCTGGGTTCAAACCTGGCTTGACACTTCCTATCTGTATGACCCTGGGCAAATCACTTAATCCTTATTGCCTACTGCTTACTGCTCTTCTGCCTTGGAACAAATACATAGTACTGATGTTAAGAAGGAAGGTAAAGGTTTAAAAAAAATCCTTGATCATTTTCTCCTATCATCATTTCCCTCTCTTCTTTTTGCCTTGGAGCTAAAAAGGACCAAACATTTTTAAAATTATGCACTTTTTGGGTAGTACTTGGCATTGTTACTTCTCTTTTTACAAAAGGCTCTATATCACCATCATAAGTTCACCCTTTTGCATTCCCAATCAAGTGTCACAGCTGTTTCTCAAATATTGGTTGATGGTGGGTTAAGGACAAGTTCTAAAGTCATTAATAACAAGTGGAAAAATGAAGAATGCTTCAATTTAATATTTCCAATTCATGTGCTTCAAAGACATAAAGTAAAATATAAGTTTCTTATCCTTGTGATTTTAATAGCTTAAAATGACACTAAGATTTTTGGGACATTTTGTATAGCTGAGTTCTATTCATGTATACACACTTTAAAACACCTACTATGTGCAAAGTACAATGCAGAATATTCACATCTGCTTTAAAGTCTTTTCCAGTCATTTCACGTATTTTAATCTTCATTTACTGCTTCTTTAGAGCAGATTTGTACCTCGGGATTTCTCAACAACCAGTTCATATACTATCATTGGAAAATAGAAAATCTTGTGCCAAACTATCAGATTTTTGCTACTAAAATATGCTTCCTTTTGGAAACTCATGGACTCTAAAAAACTGAGTCATTCTTTGTCATTTCCTACTCTTTCTGCTTACCACTTCATATTTCAGGGGTTGCCAGTAACCTGGGTTATGATTGCAATACACCATTTCTAGGCCTGCTTTTTCAAATTGTATTAAAATGGAATCAGTTTTATTCCACAGCGGTTATTTTCAGCACTATTCCATGTACAATGGATAAAATCTATGGTAGTTGTTCTTTTTAAACATAGGGTAGGCTCTATCTTGATAATACATAACCCTTTTACCTCAATGTTTTCACCCAAAAATCTTTTTTTTGCAACTAGCTAACTTCAACAAAAGCTGTCTTCTTTCCATTTTCTTCATCAATTACATTCACTTATCACTGTAATATCAATCCTCCATTTTGTGATCCAAGAAAATACTATCACTAAGCTCAGAACCTGTCATTTTGATAGCCAAAGGCATTAAGTTATATTTGGTAGATATTTTATCCATCATTTGAAACTTTGCTTTCACCTTAACTTGATTGGATTTAAGTCCCTCAACTTGTAGCCTGAATATCAGGAGATGTGATCTCGCCCAAAGCACATTATTGCTCTAACTTCTGACATTACCTATAGTAATGAAAACAGCATTTAATCACAATATTTATACTTTTCCTTTAAGAACTAAGATACACTTTATACATGTGCTAGCTCATTTGATCCTTATAGAAATCTGGAAAGTGGGTCCTATTATTATCCTCATTTTACAAATGAGGAAGCTGAAGCTGAGTTATCTTAAGTGACTTGCCCAAAGTCTCACAGCCAAGTGTATAAAGGAGGATTTGAATTCCAGTCTTCCTGACTCTGTGGTCAACATTCTATCCACTACTAAACCATCTAGCTTAAAAAAACAAACAAAAAAAAATAATCTAGCACATTTACCTCTAACTGATCAACAGATATTATAATCTGCAAAGATGCTTGTTATGTGTAATAATTAGGCTGTAATAATTTTAACTTATAATAACCCTGCCCATACATAGCACTTTACTTTTCTGGAGGGTTCTATATGGATTAGATGACTAGCTTAGTATTCCTATCTAGCCATTTAAAATTAGGCAATAAGCTTATCCCTTGATTAAACACATCCTTTAGGATCATATAATCCAACAAAATCTTGTTAGCTGGGAAACAAAGCATTTAGCTACTTAATGTCAATGGCACTTTCTTTCATTAGCAAAAAAGAAAAAGTTGCCAAATGGGCTAAAAAAGGAAAAAGAGAAAATTTTACTATTTATGGGATTCTAGACAAGATAATCTTTGAACTTCCATTTCCTCATCAATCAAATGAAAAGGCTAGAGTAAATGAACCGTATGGTCCCTAATAGCTGTAAACACTATGAACTATGTAGCAAGACAATTAAGGTCATATAAGAAATAAGATTCTTGGGTAAAATAACAAAGATAACTTTGTGATTTAACAAATTGCCTTCCTCACAATACTCTTAAGTAGGTAATGCAAGTTTGTGGGTTTTTTTGAAGTAGGTAATGCAAGTATTTTTATACCCATCTGATAGATGAAGAGACTGAGGCTCTGGAAGATGAAACAACTTTCCCATAGTCATATAATGAATAGGCAGCATAGCCAGTCTACCAAGATGTCAGATAATCATCTTATTTAAAAATAAAGCAAGCTACCAAAGGTCAGTTTTTTCTGACCCATCAAAAAGGAATTTTTGTAAAATAAAACCTGACTAAAAAATGTATATAAAGGTTACTGAAGATAGTGGGGGGAGATGTTAGCTAAAGTATGAAAGCAAAGGATGACTATATATTTAAAGACCTTTTGAATTCTCATCTTCTCAGCTTAAATTATATTTTCTTGATTAGTTTCCCAGAAATGGCTATACAGATACCAAATCTGGGAAATAATAGTTCCTTTTTGTGAAAGTTATCACAAATACAACTTTTAACCACTCTCCAAATTTTCAAATAAAGAGAAACAGTCTTTCATCACTATATACCTACTTTACAAAAGTTTTCTTTAAAGGTATGTAGCACTTTTAGTTCTGCAAAAGGTGTGTATGTGTGTGTGCACACAAGGGTTTCTGTGTGTGTGTGTATATATATATACACACACTCCTGTACACACACACACACACACACACACACACACACACACACACACAACCATTTAGGCTTCACAACTATCCTGTAAAGTAGGTACTATTGTCCCCATTTTAAAGATGAAGAAATTGAAGCTAAAGTTAAGTGACTTTCCCAGGGAACAATGGCTAATAAAGGGGCTGAAGCAGGTTTTGAATTCCTATTTTCCTGATACCATGTCAAGTACTCTATGCAACACAGATTTGAAAAATATAAAAGTACTATGTTCAACTATGATTCAACAAATACATATTTAATAATATATAATTAGGCACTAGGAATATGAAGACAGGTAAGTCATAAATGTTGCCCTCAAGGAGCCCACCATTCTCAAACAAAGAAGCAAACTCTAATGTTTAAATATCAGGAATCTCAAAAGTTCTCAGTAAAAAAAGGAATACTATACAACACAGTATTAGAAGTAGAAAGAATGTGACCTTGGAACCTAGGATGAAAAAGTCACTGAAGATCATCTACTAATACAGTTTCATTTTGCAAATGAGGAAAACGGGGTCCAGAATGTGCCCAGTCACACAACTAAGGTTAAAGATATGAATAGGAAAAGCACAAGAGAATCAATTTAGAAATGAATCTCTTGCAGGTTATCAGTAGTGTGCAGTCACTTGAAAAAAGACTAAATTTCACCCTCCCCCAAATAACTTGCTGAATCACATTGCTGTACTTTGGGAGCATCTCTTATTTTGGGGTACTAAACTAAGGTAAGGTATAAGCTGACAACATATATAACTGCCCTGTTCTAATAAAACTACATACACGTGAAATAATGTCATCATATAGAACAATGGAGAGAGGTATCATGAGTTAGCAGATAAAGGCCTAGTGCTAAAAATCAACAATACCAGGATTCAAGCCCTGACTCTAGCACATACTGTTTGACCACAGCAAGTCATTTAATTGCTCAGCCAATTCTCCAAGGCTATACGCTACAGTTGGCCAGCTGTATCACATCCAAGAAAGTCTCTTCACTAATGAAATCAAAAGTCTACATCACAAATGGAATTTCTTAGTAAAAAAAGTAAACATTATGGTTTTCTGTCAGTTGAGAAAAGTCATAGATGCCGAAAAATAGCAAGATTCTTGACCTCCCATGGAGACAATCAAGGAAATATGAAAGGCTACATAGAATGAATGCCGAATTTCTATAAAACTGGCCAAATAAGGTCACAAGCATCATAGGCAAGTTGCATTTGAACATCTACATTGCATTTGGATAAATGTAATGTTGGTGTTAAGTAGCAACTCTATATGAATGAAATAAAACCAAGTATGGAGTAGTGAAGTTGGAAAAAAAAAAAAAAAAAGGAAGACTGTAACAAATAAAATATAGAGGGACAGAATTAAAAATATCATGGTTTCAAAAGGTTTATTGAAGACCATTTAGAAAAATGAAGCCATGTGCCTATTAAGATTTAGTTCAGGGGGCAGCTGGGTAGCTCACTGGATTGAGAGCCAGGCCTAGAGATGGGAGGTCCTAGGTTCAAATGTGATCTCAGATACTTCCTAGCTGTGTGACCCTGGGCAAGTCACTTGACCCCCATTGCCTACCCTTACCACTCTTCTTCCTTGGCCAATTGGCTCCAAGACAGAAGGTAAGGGCTTAAAAAAAATAAAAAATAAATAAATAAACGATTTAGTTCAGAAGTCCCGCCATACCTCTGCCCCCTGGCTGCTTCAGCTGGAAAAGAGCGTACCAATCAAGTCCTGAGTCTTTATACCTCTGTCTACATTGATCACACTTCCTATCCACCTCATTATGCAAGAGGAATCATGGGAAATGTAGTTTCAAGTCCCCTAAACGTCCACAGGAAGTTTAGATCAGGAACCTCAAAATTAGTTCAAGGACTCCCAAATTTTCAATATCACAAAGACATTACTTGGGGCTATATAAACCAGAAAGTGAACGTTCTCATCTAAAAAAAGGAAAAGAAATATTTGTTGGGAATCCCAAGTACATTTTTCAAAAACCTTAATACAGCTTTCATAGATCATACTTTTTGGTCAATTACAGTGCTTTCCATATGCCTGTGTTCCAGATTCTTCACTAAAGCCCTACTATGATCCTCACCTTCTCTGGGTCTCTGTTTAATCATTTATAATTTATATTTATAATAATATAAATTT
>NW_025390072.1:0-6734 GCF_016433145.1 Gracilinanus agilis | reverse complement strand
CTCAGGGACCTTCCCTCGGGGAAGAAAGATGAGTCAGAGGATGTGCCCTAAGGGAACATTCAGTCCTCTGCCATTTTTGCCTGGCTCTCCATTTTGTTTTCCGACTTTCTTTCCAAGATTTGGTCCTTAGTGCCAGTCAAATGTTACCAAATACTACTGAAAAAGGTATGATGAGTAGAGCCCTATAATAACTCTCCTCATAAATCCTGTGAGTATCTAGCCCTATTGCTCCCTTTATTTTGGTACAATTGAAGGAGCAGTGAATTTGGAGTCAGAGGACCTGAGTTCAATTCCTTCCTTTGGCACTTTTTATCTATGTGACTTGGGTTGTCGCTTACTAACTTCTTCATGCCTCAGTTTTCTCCTTGTAAACCTGGTGGTTTGTGCTAAATCTCCCGTAAGGTCTATACCAGCTCTAAATCCAAGATCCTATGCTCCATTGACCAGAATATTAGGTACCTGAAGACAGTGGCTCTCAGTTTTGTATTTTTATCCCTGGTGTTCAGTATAATACCTGGCACACAGTAGATGCTTAATAAATGTTTAAACAATTAACCATCTCTTTTTCTCTTAGTCTTTCTTCTCTCCTCCCTCTTCCCAAACTACCTCAACACGTGAACCCTTTTCCCACACATTTAGCTGTAATCAGCTTGACATCCCCTCATAAGGGTTAGGGGGAGGGGAAGAGGACACCCCAGCCTCTTGCAGCTCACAATCCGAACTGGGATCTTGGAACTCCTGGATCCCAGGCCGCACCCCTCAAGTGGCCTCTGGAGGAAGTCTTGGCCAGGGTGGGGTTAATTAGATAGAGCTTTGAGATCACTGGATGAAAGGACAGCCTAGGGCCATTGTCCTTGGCCTCCCGTAAAGGGGTGAGGGAGAAAAGGAAGGAGTTGTCCTGTCCCCTTAGTCCCCTAGGGGACAGGCACCAACATGCTGGGGTTGGCAGTGCCAAGGTGGGCAGTGCCAGTCTCATAATGTTTTCCCTGACTTGGAGATCCTGCTACCCTAGGGAGGTGGGGAACCTGGGGCTGGGGGGGGGGGCTCTAAGGCCTGATGCCCCCTGGGGTCTGCCCCTCCCTCTGCCTGGGCAGCACCCAGACAGCCCGTCTCTGGAAGCCGTGTGTGGTTTCAGGATAAGCTCCGATGCCACCCAGAGAGACCTGCTGACAGACAAGGATCTCACCCGCTTTCAAAGACGCCCTTTCATCTGCCAGGGCTAATTACACCTGCGGATAACAGGAGAGGGCACTGGAGCCAGCCCCCTCCCTGCCTCCTTTAGTCCTTGCTCCCAAGCCCCCAGCCCCAGAACATACCCCACCCTCACCCCAAGTCCAGTGCTGGAACCCCAGAGACCAACTTTACTGCTGCCAAACTACTGTTTCTCCCGACAGCCCCCAGGGCCAGGACTGAGATGCAACTCTTTCTTAGATATAGACAATCCTAAGAGGAAGCAGAGAAGGCGTGAGAAGCGATATACAGAGGGGAAGCTCTGACTATGAGGATCTAACTGGGTGGGTGTCAGAGGCTATGGGAGTGTGAAAGGGGCTGTAATGAACAGTGGTGCATGGGGCCTGGTAGAGAAAAGTTCATGTGAGAGCGCCAGCATCTTATCTCTGTGAGCACCCAAATCTGTAGGAGTGTGAGTGGATTCAATTTTATTCTACAAGGATTTATCAGAAGTCTACTATTTGAGATTCAGGCAGTTAGGCAGCACAGTAGATAGGGTCTGGAATTCAGAAGACCAGAGTTCAAACTTAGCTTCAGACACTTCCCAGCTGTGTGATCTTGGGCAAGTCACTTTACCCCATTTGCCTCAGTTTCCTCATCTGTTAAATGAGCTGAAGAAGGAAATGGCAAACCCACTCCTGTAACTTTGCCAAGAAAACCCCAAAATGGGAGTCAGGAAGAGTCAGACACAACTGAAAAAATGATTGAACAACAAAATAGAAAAGAACAGAAGGAATTCTAGAAAGGACAATAGATAAGCAGAATAGCTTTGCAAGTGGCATATCAAATTATTACATATTATATATAAATAGTATTTAAAATATTATCATTTGATATACTGAATTTAAAAATATTTTGATTGATTAAAACTTTAAACTATGCCAACTTTTGGAACAGTGTATATATATATATGTATATTATACTTTTGGAACAGTATATATGGTAAAATAAATTTCATATTATCACTTTCTTTAAAAGGGAGCTATTCGTGATAAAGATGTACCATCTTTCTTTTTTCCATTCTACTATGTATATGGAAATGACCATTTATTTGGTGTTTGTTAACTTCAGAATTTAAAAAAATGAAACAAAATCGAATAAAGGAAATGATAAGGGGGGAAGTATCATGTATATGAGAATCTGTGGGTCTGGGACTGTGTGAACATGTGAAACTGGGTATCTCTGGGATGTCACAATGAATTAGCAACAGAGCTAGGACTAATATTCCCAGATCTCCTGATTCTCTCACTCCTTCTAACCCTCATTCCATTGTTCTTTTTTATTACATCATGCTTCAGGATGAGGATCTTTAGCTGAAGCTAACAAAGGATTTAAGTTAGACACCAAGAAGAACTTGGCTGTCCAGCTTGTAGGATATCCACACATGTGAACAAGGTGATTAGCTTATCCAGCATCAATGAGATGAGCTCTCTGAGTCCTTCCAGATTATGGAAGTATTGGCCTTTTGTGGCCAAGGCACCTGACTCTCATCGGCATAACTGCTAAAAATGAGAGGGTATAAGGCAAAGGATTTAAAACTAGAAGATTTGGGTTTAAATCCAGATTGTGTTACTCAGTGGGCAGCTAGATGGTGCAATGGATAGAGCACCAAGATTGGAGACAAGAGAACCAGAGCTCAAATTTTACCTCAGACACTTACTAGCTGTGTGACTCTGGGCAAGTTACTTACTTATTCCTGTTTACCTCAGGTTGTTTTTTTTTTTTTTTAAATCTACCAAATGAGCTGGAGAAGGAAATGACAAACCACTCCAGTATCTTTGCAAAGAAAACCCCAAAACAGGGTCAGGAAGAGTGGGATCTGACTGAAATGGCTAAACAACAAAATGTTTTTACTCAAGGTGCAGGGCATAGAACCCTGGGCTTGGCATCAGAAGACTTATCTTTGTGAGTTCAAATCTGGTCTCAGATACTACTTGTGTGATTGTTTCAATTTCTTCATCTGTAAAAAGAGTTGAAGAAGGAAATGATAAATTACTCTAGTATCTTTGCCAAGAAAAATCCTGGGGATCATGAATAGTTGGACATGACTAAATAATAACAACAAGTTATTGGCTACCTTTGAGACCCTGGACAAATCATTTCAATTTGTGGTCCTCCATTTTCTCATTGACATCAAAATTCCCATGAATAGCCTGGATCCCCAAGCTTGGGGGCAGCTTGGGACACGTTAGAAAAGGCACTTTGAAGTCAGAGAACTTGGTTTTGAATCTGCTGTGTGACCTTAGATAAGTGGCTTAATCTTTCTAGGCCTCAGTTTCCTTATCTGTAAAATGAAGGAGTTGTACTACAATGGCCTCCAAAGTCCCTTTTGCTACAAAAGTATGAACCTTCAGATCTTTTTTTCTTAGAATCCTTAGCTTTCTTTCATTTGGGTACCCTCCCTTACATGGGACCTGCCTTGATCTCCCCAATTCTTAAGGTCCTCTTTACTTTGTATTTATTTTGCATTTTCTTTATAAATATTTTGTTTCCACTACGTAGAATGAAAGCTCTTTTAGGGCAGGGACTGTTTTTTGCTTTTGTCTTCATATCTCCAGTGCCTAGTACAGGGTCTATCATATGTTCTTTAGTTGTTTCAGGTGTGTCCCACTGAGTGGTGCCATTTCCTTCTTTAGCTCATTTGTCAGATAAAGAAATTGAGGCAAACAGGGTTAGTTAAGTAACTTGCCTAAGGTCACACAGCTAGGAAGTGTCTGAGGCCAGATTTAAACCCAGGTCTTCCTGACTGCAGGTCTAGTGCTCCATCCACAGTACCACCTAGCTTCCCAAGTGGAGTGGGTATTTAATAAGGAAATACTTGTTGAATACAAGAATGAATGAGAGAATAGGTTACTAAGGTCCCTCCTAGCTCTAAATTCTGTGATATTCTAAGGTGAAAGTAGTCAAAGTGCTTCTTATCCCCTATCCTTTCCCCATGAACACTTCAAAGCTGGTTTTGTAAGTCCCGACCCTTCCCCTCCTCCTCTCCACCCCCCCCCCCTCCAAGGAGCCATGGACTGTATCAGAGCCTTCCAGAGAAACCTGTCCAACCTGCTTTGGCCCCCTCCCAACCAGCTCTCCAGCCTGGCCACTTTGCTTACTGTCACAACCCTTGACCACCTCTTCCCAGGAGGAGAATGGAAACATTTGCAACTGGGCCCCATTGGCCCCACCCAACCCAGACACCTGGAAGGTTCTAGAGGAGGAGCTGAGGTGAGTCCAAGGAGGCAGATGGAAAGGGAGGCAGAAAGAAAGAGAAAGGTCTCAACTCTTGCCTGTTCCCCTTCAGATCTAAAAGTTTTCAAATTCATTTTTTCAATGAATAAGTATTTATTTGCTTTCCACCTCATCCCCTCTCCCGATGCAAAAATAAAAGCTTTGTCATGAGTATTCATATCGAAGCAAAACTAATTCTCACATTAGCTGTGTCCCAGAATTTTTCCCTTCCTCCTCCTTCTAGGCCTCCCCAACTTCCTCCCTACTCTTCCCCGTGTTCCTCCCCCCTTATTACGCTGATATCTTCTGTTATTTGACTTCAGGACTCTAATGAGAGGGAAATCCTTTCAAGAGCCTTTACTAGATGTATGGACCTTGGGCAAGTCACTGCCTTCAGTTTTTTCATCTATTAAATGAAGTGGGGAGGGAAGGTTGGGCTGGACTGAGATTCTGACTCTAGTTGTTCATCTTTGGTGAGCTGGTTTCTGGATCTGTTTGTGGAGTCAGAGAAGGTGAGCAAGACAAGGAGGGAAGCCTGAGACAGCCCAGTTGAAGTCACTGGGCCTCCAGACATCAGAACTGGGGTGTGGATATCCTGGCTACACCCCCTTACTTTCATCCTTTGTTTCCAGCAACCAGGCCTGTTCCTTCGACCATTGCCGGGATTCTCATCATGGCATGTCCAATGAGCCAAAGACTTTGCCTGGACATGATCCCAGACAATTTTTCTGTGCATCTCCTCCCCTTCTTCCTTCCTGGGGGCTGTTTCCAGGCTTTTCCTCTCTTCCTTCTCAAATAAAAGCAGGAGAAATTAAAGCTAGATACAAGCGAGAACTTCCTTTGGAGGTTTGAGGTTAAAAAGGAAGGTAGTTCAGGGTGGGAGGAGCAGATATGTCAAGAAGCAGAGGAATGGACAAGATGATCTCTTAGGGTCATCTTCTTCCCTCTAATATTGAGCTCCTGACCTTGTTGTTCCATGCTGATGGTGTTGGTCAAGAGCCTGGTTCCTAAAGAATTTTCATCCTAGACTAAAATGGCTTGTTTCTACATAATTGGGGATAACTACTTGTATTTTCTCTTCCTATGCCTTCTGTCTCAGTTCTAGCTAGGAAATGGATTCAGCCTGGCTATCATGAGTTTTCTCTGTCCTTCCCTTTCCTTCTTCTTTTCCCTCTTCTCTTCTCTTCTCTTCTCTTCTCTTCTCTTCTCTTCTCTTCTNCTTCTCTTCTCTTCTCTTCTCTTCTCTTCTCTTCTCTTCTCTTCTCTTCTCTTCTCTCCTCTCTTCTCCTCTCTTCTCCTCTCTTCTCCTCTCCTCTCCTCTCTTCTTTCTCTCTCTCTTCTCTCTCTTTTAATATTAATTTTTTCCCAATTACATGTAAACACAATTTTTAACATTAGTTTTCTAAAATTTTGAGTTCCAAATCTCTCTCTTTCTCCCTTCTATGCCCCTTTCCTCAATTTGATATGTGTTATACATGTGATATTATGCAAAACATTTTCATATTGGTTATATTGTATAGGCAAACATATTTAAAGAACCCACGAAGAAAATAAAATGAAAAATAGTTGCCTCTATCTGTTTTTAGACTCCATCTTTCTCTGTTCCATCTTCCTCTCTTAAGGCCTTGAGGGTCAGGTCTCCCAGGCCCACCTTTTTACCTCTGTTCAGGAATCCACTGACATCTTTTCAACCAGCCATCAAGGCCTCTGCGATATAATTACTCCCATTTCTCAAGCCTGGTTTCTCAGGAATCCAGCAGAGCATCTTTCCTGCTCAAGCAAAAGCCAGTGCCCTTGTTTTGGACACTTCCACTCTTAAATTCCCCACTCTAGTCAGTTAGTCAATAAACATTTATTAAGCATTTACCACATCTGGCAGTGTGCTAAGCAATGAGGATACATTTTAATGCTCTACCGTTTGTGTTTCTACTTACTTCCTCCTTCCACCTCTCTAAGGCACTTGTCTATCCTTCTTCCTCACCACTTGCCCTTTCTTACCTTACCCCCAATCTTTTTATCTGAGCTTTTCTGTCTAGTTTTATAGATTACAGAGGAGAAAGATCCCAAGAATTGGCAAATGCAAAAGGAGGTGGAGGGTGGGGGGAGTTGGACTAGATGGTCTCTGGAGTCCCCCTTTTCCTCTAGTTAGAGGTCTAAAATACTTTGATACTTTCCACCCTCTTGTTCTCTCCACCCAGTTTTGTCCCTCCCTTCTTTCCCAACCCTACTCCACACTATCCTTCAGCAAGTTCAACCTGACTCAATCCAGCCAGCTCCCTTCTTTCCCT
>NW_025390071.1:0-7718 GCF_016433145.1 Gracilinanus agilis | reverse complement strand
GAAGAGAAGAGAAGAGAAGAGAAGAGAAGAGAAGAGAAGAGAAGAGAAGAGAAAAGAGTACAAAACAATTTCCCAAAGGTGATTTAGACTGATATCTTTGTTCTCTACATGGGGCAATGGAGAGAGCACCGAAAGACTTGAGTTCAAAGCCAGCCTCAGACACTGACTAGCTGTGTGTGGGGCAACTCTTTAACCTCTGTTGTCTTAGCCCACTGGAGAAGAAAATGGTAAACCACTCTAGGATCTTTGCCAAGAAAACCCTATGGATAGTGTGGTCACAAAGAGTTAAGCACGATTGAACAGCAACAATCTTACACAAAACTGTGGTAATTTGTCTAGCCATTCATCAACTAATGGGCAACTAAAAAAATCTGCTAAAAGAACAGGAAAAAATTAAAGTCATCTCTATGGTAGCAGCTATCACAGACTGTTGTATAATTTTAATGTGGTCTTTGTGAGGATTAAAAATGAGAGGTTGTACTAAATGTATAAAAATGTGATCATTGAAAATATATTACTCAAGTCAGGATGACTTTTTATGGTAGTTTATTTATAAAAGGAGAAAGAGTAAAAGTAAGGAAATGAGAAAGAGAGAAGATAATTACTCTGGACAGGTCTGAACCAGGCAGGGCTTCAGAGGTAAATTAAACAAAGGTTCTAGCCACGAGGCCTCCTCCAAGAAGAGGGGCCTCTCTGGAGGCTAGTACCTCCAGAAAAGCCAGGAAAAGGAGTCAGCCTTTTCATTCACCCACGTGGTAGTCCTAGAGGAAAATCTAAGAGCAGTCCGAGGTCCTAAGCTGGAGCTCCTTCAAGGCCAAGTTTGAAGGCAAAAGACCTGTTACAGGAAGCTTTTCCCATCTAAAGCCCATTCCTTTCATCACTTCCCGTGCCTTGCTTCCACTTTAAAACGTGGACCAATTGCAGCTTTAGTTTTGCTTAGGACTGCCCAGGGGGTAGTCAGTGGGTTTTGATTTGTCACCCACTATAGCACATGTGGGTCACAGATCTCCCCATACTTAAGGACAAATGGGGTGTACATGCTTTTGGCAATTAAATCTAAAAGTGGGCGAGGGGAGAGTTAATCCCATCTTCACATCTTGAAAGACAGCTTGTCTGAGAAGAACCTTCGAGGCTATATTTTATTCCACTGAGTCAAATGCTTTTTAAAAAATGAATAAATATGGCGGCAGTTGGGTGGCTCAGTGGATAGAGGGACAGGCCTGGTGACAGGAGGTCCTGGGTTCAAATCTGGTTTCAGATACTTCCTAGCTGTGTGACTGTGGGCAAGTCACTTAACCCTCAATGCCTAGCCCTTACCACCCTTCTGCCTTGCAATCAATATTGATTCTAAGACAGAAGGTGTTTAAAAAATAAATATGGTGGAATTTTACAGCCTCTACACCTGTCAGTTGGTTGCATGGCTGTACTTCTTCCTGACCTCTGCCTCTTAGAATATCTACCTTCCTTTAAAGTACCTCTTACATGAGGCCTTCATCTACTAATGCCCAATGGAAATGACTGGGTAAACTGCCTATTTGCTTTAAGTATTTATTATTTCTCCTGATGGAATATGAACAAGCAGTGTTTTCTTTTTCTCTTTTTATTCCCTTCAACTAGCATAGTGTCTGCCACACAGGAACAATTTACTAAATTCTTATTATCTTGATTAATTTGGCTGCTGTAGAAAATCATTTGTAGAAACCTGCTTATAACTTTTTGCCTGTTTTTTTCAAGGACAATTTCAATATATTCAATATATACAGATTTTAAAGAGAAGGAAAAGCATGCTTATGGGTTGAGAGTTGCTGATATCTTTTTACTTCAGTCCCTTTTCAGCCAACTCTTTATGTCCCCATTTGTGGTTTTATTGGCTAAGATGCTGTAATGGTTTGCCATTTTCCTTCTCCAGTTCATTTTACAGATGAGGAAGTTGAGGTAAACAGGGTTCGTTGGCTTGCCCAGAGTCACACAGCTTTCTGAGGTTAGATTTGAACTCAGGTCTTCCTGACTCCAGGTCTAGCACTCTATTCACTGTGCCACCTAGCTTTTTGGTCACCTTTAATTTTGATTTGTTGTTTTTCAAGTATAATTTGTCATTTTTCTATTCTTTTAGAATCATACTCTCTTTAGTTCCTGAAAATACTTTAAAAATTGTATCACCTTTAGAATGGATTTCTTCTTTATGTATTTAGCTAGATATAGATATTCTTCCTACCTTCATATTTATAAATGCCAATGGACTTTCATCATTTAGTACATTAAGTATCAAAGTAATAGTTTTCTTATAGTAGCCAATAAAAATGAATTGTTATAAAAATGCCAACAGTCCTATTCTCCTTTGTGGTCATCTGTTGTCCCTCTTCCAATTTTATTACTAAATATTTCTGGGATCATCTAGGTTACTAGTTTCTCTATACAAAATTTTTCAATGGCTCCCTATTGCCACTAGGACAAAATCCAAATTCATGAGACAAGCATTTAAAGTCTTCTATAATCTAATCACCACCTACTTTACCATACTTATTTCATATGCTCCTCTTCATTCACTCTATGTTCCAGACAAAGTGGCTGAGCAGCTCTTTCCTTTCATTCAGAATTTCTCTCCAGCTCCAAGCCTTTGTACAAACGGCCCCCATAAGCATCGAAAGCACTGCTTCTTCATCCCTTCATCCCTCTTAGAATCCCTAGCTTCTACAGAACTCCCGACTCTCCCTTGAATTGGCATGCTGGGTATCTTGGAGGGGAGATGCTGTTTGGGTTTAGGTAAGTACCTATGCTTCTGAAATTACATCTCACAATCTTCTCTAGCCAGTAGACACAACTGGCTCGAAGAAAAAGCCTTTATGGAAATGTCAGAGTAAGAACAGTAGCTATAATATTTGTCCCATAAATCTGAGTCATTCTTCCCTAAAAATATACCCAGGATGGGAAGAGTAGACCCAGAATTACAATCAGTGGTATGGAGGCACATGGACTAAGTAAGCTAAGACACTCCCCAATTCTGGTAAGGCATGTCCTCTCTTTCTGCCCTTCCATTGATGGCTAGCTTTGTGTGGAGTCCATATATGGGCCAAGGCTCAGTCTCCTTGAAGCTGGTTATGGCATCAAGGGAATGCCTCTCTATCCATGTCTATCTGGAAAGAGGGTGCCTCTTCAACTATTGGCTCCTGCCTGGAATCTCTCAAATCTATTACTCTCAAACCANGCCTCTTCAACTATTGGCTCCTGCCTGGAATCTCTCAAATCTATTACTCTCAAACCATTGAGTGGGATGTCTTCTTCTGGGCTACTTGCTCAGCTACTGGATGATGTGGCCAATGTGGGGTGAAGGGATAGGAGAGAAAGAAAAAATCCCATCCTCCATAACAAGAAGTTCCTAACTCTTGGATCCTGCTTCAAGCACCTCCTGCTGACTATATCTTTTTAGGGTCATGGCCAATTATTATTTCTCCAATGATGTTGCTTTCTTCTGACTCAGAGAGGTGTTCATTCTTCTTAAAGGGATGACACAGTGTTAGCACCACCTTAACACCTCCCTCATCTTCTGCGATGACATCAAGTGACTACATCAACTGAACTTGAAGGAGGGAAGTCAAAACGCCCTCCTCCTTACATTTCCTTAATAGCTTAAATCCCACTTCATATGGGAAGCCTTGACCCCACTCCCACCCCAATTCCAACTGGTTAGTGCTCTCTCCCTCCTGTAATAACTTTGTATTTGCATTTGTTGCATAGGTGGTCCTTTTCTTAGTCTAGTCCCCCATCCTTGCTCTTCTCCAGATAGATATTGCTGTGTGCTGTGTTTAGAGGCAGGAAGACCTGAGTTCAAATCTAACTTTGGACTCTGGGCAAGTCACTTAACCTCTCTGTACCTCAGTTTCCTCAAATGTAAAATGAGGACAATAGCGCCTCTCCCATAGGGTTCTGAGAACTGAATGAGATAAAGCACTTAACCCAATGGCTGGAACATAGTAGGTGCTTAATAAATATTTCTCTCCCCCCACCTCTTTCTGCCCCTACCCCATTAAAATATAAACTCTTTGAGGTTAAGGTCTGTTTTGTTGTAAACTTTGTAGTCTAGAAAGTGGCCTAGAATCTTGGCTATAATAGGTGCTTAATAAATGTTACCTACAGAATCTCTGAGTTGGAGAGGCTGACCCTGAGCAGGAATACCTGCCATGACATATCCCAGTAATTAATGAAGGGGAACCCGGGCAACGCATCCTCTTTCAGATAACTCTGTTAGAGAAATTTCCTTCAGTGAAGCCTAAATCTGATTCTTTGCACTTACAGTCATTGCTTCTGGCTCTGCCCTCAGAATCCAAATGGCTCAATGCAACAAGCATTTATTAGCTCATTCTGTATGCCAGGCATTGTGGGTACAAAGATGTAAACAAGCCAGTCCTGATGTCAAGTTGCTTCCATTCTACTTTGTGGGAACAATTGAAACATAAATAAGTAAATATAAAATTGAAAAAGTAATTATTTTGGTGGGGAGCACTGAACACCTGGGAATGATCAGAGAAGAGACTCCATGACACCTGATGCTTGAGTTGAGCCTTAAAGGGTCTTGGAAGGATTCCAGAAGAAGATGTTGGACAAGGAGAGAATTTCAGGTATAAGGACAGCATCTCCAAAGCTCAAGGTCATTCAGAGGAATGCAGAGCTAATCTCTCTTCCCCAACAGTTTAGCAGAGTGCCTGGCATAGATTAGGTACCTATTAACTGTTTATTGATTGATTGATTGCCTATCATAGCTCTTCCAATATTTGAGGACAGAGATTACAATCTCCTTAGATGTCCTTCCCTGGCTAATCATTTCATAACCCAATCCTTGTGTCCAGTTTCCTTCCTCTGGACATAGCGCAGCCTGCCAGTGTTTTCCCTAAAATGTGTGGCTCAGAACCAAACACAATATTCCAGCTGTGATCTGGCAAGGACAGATTACAGGTCGGAACATCGCATCGGAATCTACAGAATGGAATACCATCCGGCCATTAATAATGACAAATATGAGGAATACAAAGAAATGCGAAAAGATCCAAATGAAGCCAAATGAAATGAAGAGAGTGGAGCTGGAAGAATGATATACACTCTGTGGTTAGGGAACATTAAAAATGTATAACAACATGCTGAGGTGGACACAGAATAGAGAGAATGACGAATGAGCTTGTATGGACGTCTCCATAGAAATTCATTTAAAAGTGTAAATGGTTGGAAGTGTATGTTTAATTGGTTTTATTGTTGTTTAAAGTGCAAATGCAAATTAAGATGACCTTCATCTACCCTTTTATGCCCACTAGAATAGCAACAATATTTTTAAAATTAAAAAGTTCAAGGATAGCAGGCCCATGGGGAAATAGGCACTCAATCGGGTAGACTGCAGAGGAAAGCGAATATTTTGGAGAGCAACATGGCAGCCTGCAATAAGAGCCAGTGACTGCATTTAACTAAATTGAATTACCTGTCCTGGGCAGACTTTTCTTCTCAATGGATGGTCGAAAGGTCTGCATATCATTTTGTGAGGTGGCCCCCACGTTGTCAGGAACAGGATTTTGCAAATGGGTTTGTTTATATTTCATTCCTATGTGGCTCTTGGCTACCATTCAGTTTAATGAGAGCATTTATTAAGCTCCTAATATGTGTTAGGTACTGTGTATGCAGAGACAAAGTAAGCTGGCCCGTTCCCTCAAGGGGCTAACATTTTAGGAGGAGGGAAGGAACAAAAGTTACACAAAGAAATAAGTGCAAAATATAGATGAAGTAATTTGGGGGAGATCCACTAACAAGTGTAGGATGTAGGGAATGTTTCCTATAGAAGGTAGTATTTGATTTGAGCCTGGAAAGGAGTGGGGAGTTTGGAGAGGTGAGGAAGGAAGCCATTCCAAGTAGGGAGGGCAGCCTTAGGAAAGGTACAGAGTTAGGAAAAAGAATGTCAAGAATGGGTAACAGGAAATGGGCAATTGGGCTGGAATATGGAATATATGGAGAATAATGAAGAACCAGACTGGGAAAATGGACTTGGATTGGACTAGGAGGAGCCTTCAATGCCAAACAGGGCAGCCTCTACTGCCTAAAGGCAATAGGCCACCAGTAAAGGGGTAGCTAAATGGCTCAGCGGATAGAGCTCCAGGCTGAGTCAGGAAGACCTGAATTCAAATATGACCTGACATACTTAGTAGCTGTGTGACCCTGGGCAAGTCACTTAAACCCATTTGCCTCAGTTTCCTTATCTGTCAAATGAGCCATAAAAGGAAAAGGCAAATACCTCCAGTGTCTTTGCCAAGAAAACCCCAAATGGGGTCATGAAGAGTCAGACACAACTGAACCACAATGTCGTGTTCAGATTTGTGTTTTAGGAACATTAATTTGAAAGATGAAATGGAGAATGGAGAGACTGCATGCAAGGAAACCAATCAAGAGGATATTTCCTGCAAGACTCTAGGAAAGAAGTTATAAGGATAGGACAGCGATGTGGCTCAGTGGATAGAGAACCAGGACTAGAGATATGAGGTTCTGGGTTCAAATCTGGCCTCACACACTTCCTAGCTGTGTGACCCTGGGTAAGTCACTTAATCCCCATTGCCTAGCCTTTATCCCTCTTCTGCCTTGGAACCAATATTTAATATCAATTCTAAGACGAAAGATGAGGTGTTGTTTTTTTTTTTCCTCAAACAAAAAGATATGAGGGCTTTTATGGAGATGGAACAGAGAAACTGGGCAACTGACTGATTATAAGTGAGAGTGAGTAGTAGGAAATAGCCTCTGGGTTTCAAGCTTGAATGACCAGAAGAATGGTGGTGCCCTCTGTGAAGTAAGGAAGTCAGCAAGAAGATCCGATTTGGGGAGGGTGGGGGAGGATAACGTCTCTCTGCTCGGCAAGGAGAGCAAGGAAGAAACAGAGGGACTTGCCCAGAGTCACCCAGCCTCGGCGTACCTGACGCAGGTCCGGATGACTCCATATCCAGTGCTCCGAGGAACTAGGCGGCATCATGGACCGTCCCGGACTCCGGGGCAAGGCTGACCTGGGTTCAGAGTTTGCCTTAGACCCTTATTGGTAGATGTGCAGCCCTGGGGAAATCACTCGCCCTCTCTCAGATTCAGTTTCCTTATTTGTGAAATGATGTTGTTGGGAGGATCTAACGAAATAGCTCGAGCAATCACTTTGTGCACCTTAAAGGGCTACAGAGGGCTGGCTATCCCCGCACCAGGCACCGTCTGCGGAGAGGACCGCTCGTTCAGGAAAGACCGGACCAGGGGCCCTTCCGAACTGGCCAGGCTGTGACTTCCGAGACTCCTAGCTGAGATTCCATGGCGGCCAGCTGGTAGGTGCTGGCTAAGGGTTTGTGCCAATGGGAAGCGCCATCCCTCGCTTCTCCCGTCTCCAATAAGACCAGCCCAGCCAAAGATTGGTGCGGAGCCAGACACGTCGGCAGAGTGGGCCCTGCCTGCCCTCTGGTGGCCACGGTGGAGCACTGCCTCTTGCATGAGCTAATGCCTTCCTCTGCCAGCCTGACTGGGCACTCACCTTTCCTGAGTGTGTGTGTCTGCACGGATCCATGTCTGCCGCCCGCGTATGTGCAAAGGAACAAAGCTGGCCCTTGAATGACAGAACCTCTATCGCCCTCTATCCTGTAGGAACCTCCCTTGGAAAATCCTTCCTGGTCCCTGTTTCTTTTTCATCAAACATCAATCGACCAACAAGCATTTATCTATCG